>NC_025994.2:13201441-13316441 GCF_000442705.2 Elaeis guineensis
CCGATTAAGAGAATGTTATCCCACATACAATACAAGAAATACTACTGCTGGACCATTAGCCCACTTATAAATGCAGGGTTCTTCTCCGTTCTTAACGAAGCCATACGTTTTGATCGTCCTATCAAAACGTATGTTCCAACTCCGAGATGCCTGCTTAAGTCCATAAATGGACCTCTGTAGCTTGCACACCTTAGACTCATCTGTGGATGTGAACCCTTCAGGTTGTATCATATACACCTCTTCGTCCAGCTCTCCGTTTAGGAAAGCTGTCTTCACATCCATCTGCCAGATTTCATAGTCCAGATGGGCAGCTATCGCAAACATAATCCGAATGGATTTGAGCATTACCACAGGAGAAAATATCTCGTCATAGTCTATACCATAACGTTGACGATATCCCTTGGCAACCAGACGGGCTTTATAGGTCTCCACCTTTCCGTCTGCGCCCCTCTTCCTTTTGAAGACCCACTTACACCCTATGGGTTTTACTCCTTCGGGTGGGTCAACCAATGTCCACACATCGTTGACCTTCATGGACTCCATTTCGGATTTCATGGCCTCTAGCCATTTCTCAGAGTCAGGTCTCTGCATTGCATCCATGTAGGTGATCGGATCCTCATCGTTTTCATCAAGTTCGATAGGATCACCATCCCGGACCAAGAAACCATAATATCTGTCCGGTTGATGTGGTACTCTACCAGACCGCCTTAAGGGTGCACAATCAATGGGCTCCGGATCTGATCTAATCAAATCCGGTTCAGGTTCAGTAACATGTATCGATTTTTCCATCTGTCGAACTTCGTCAAGTTCGACTTTAGAGGCAACAGTTCCTTCACTAAGGAACTCCTTTTCTAAAAAGATTGCCTTAAGGCTGACAAACACCTTTTGCTCATCAGCAAGGTAGAAATAATACCCTTTGGTCTCTTTTGGGTACCCTATAAAATTACACTTGTCAGACCTAGGTCCAAGCTTGTCTGTAATTAAACGTTTAACATAAGCCGGACATCCCCAAACCCTAAGGTGCGAGAGTACTGGCTTACGTCCTATCCATATCTCATATGGCGTTTTGGCTACAGACTTACTCGGAACTCTATTTAGAAGGTAACAAGCCGATTCGAGCGCATATCCCCAGAGGAGATCGGCAGACCAGCAAACCCCATCATGGATCGAACCATGTTTAACAGGGTCCGATTCCTCCTTTCAGACACACCATTATGCTGTGGTGTTCCAGGAGGAGTCCACTGAGAGAGAATCCCATTCTCCCCTAGATACGTCAGAAACTCATTGGAAAGGTATTCACCTCCTCGATCAGATCGAAGAGTTTTAATACACTTTCCAGTTTATTTTTCTACCTCATTTCGGAATAGTTTGAACATTTCAAATGATTCCGACTTATGCTTCATTAAATAGACATACCCATACCTAGATAGGTCGTCTGTGAAGGTTATGAAGTAGAAAAATCCACCTCTTGCACTTGAGCTCATGGGTCCACATACATCAGAATGTACCAGACCTAAGAGTTCACTGGCTCGCTCACCTTTTCCAGTAAAAGGTGACTTGGTCATCTTTCCAAGAAGACAGGACTTACAGGTTGGAAGTGATTCACAATCACTAACTTCAAGAATTCCTTCTTGAGCCAACCTGTTTATCCTGTTCTTATTGATATGACCTAGCCTACAGTGCCAAAGGTAGACTTCTGACACATTATCTATTCTAGAGCATTTACCGAATTTTTGAACCACATTAACAGGCTGTGATAGTAAGTAAATTCCATTATTTAATTGTCCAACAAATATTGTAACACCATTCAAAATGATATTGCAAATATTTTTTTTATTAAAAAATTATAACCGTACATGGCCAAAAGGCCTACAGAAATAATATTTAATAAAAAACTTGGACAATAGTGACATTCACTCAGAATTACATTACGAGAATTGATTACAAGACTCATGATTCCTAAAGCTAGAACTGGAACTTTACTTCCATCTCCAACATTCAGGAACCTCTCGCCTTCATCAAATCTCCTACTGACCTGCAGACCCTGCATCGAATTACAAATATGATAAGGGCTTCCGGTATCCAATACCCAGGCAGTAGTATCACAAATCGAAAAGTTGCAAGGAGTTATCATATAATTACCTTGCTTCTTCTTTGGCCTGTTCGGGTCCAGGGAGGCAATGTATTGAGGACAGTTCCTCTTCCAATGCCCGTGCTTCTTGCAAAAGAAGCACTCCGCCTGGCTCTGGTCATGCTTGCGCTTCTTGGTCTGACCCCGTGCTACTGTCCCAGCATGAGATTGCACCTTCTTATTTTTCTTCTTCTTGTTCTTCTTCCTCTTCCCAAAGGGTTGACGACGAGAAGAAGACCCTCCCACTACATTCACCGACTCCTTATGGAGTTGGTGATCCTTCTCAAAGTTCTGCAGCAACCCCAACAATCCGTGGTAGTTTACTGCTGGCTTTGTCATTCGAAAATGAGTAAGGAATGGGAGGAAGGACTTGGGCAAGGAATTAAGGATCGCATCCTTACCGAGCTGCTCGTGCAGAGGAAAGCCCAATTTGCTTAGGCGCTCAATCATCTCGATCATATACAGTACATGATCAGTGACTGAGGCTCCATCCCTCATCCGAGCATTGAAAATAGCACAACTAGTTTTGTGCCTTTCAACGTCGTCAGGCGTGCCAAAGGAGTCGTTCAACATTTGAAGCATCTCCTGTGGCTGGGCATTCTCAAACCTTCGGCTGAACTCGTCATTCATTGCTGCCAGCATAATACATCGAACGGTGGTGCGGTCATTGAGCCACTTCAAGTAAGTGTCTCGGATCGCTTTACTAGCGTTCGGAGCTGGCTCCTCAGGTGCTGGATCCGTTACTACATAAAGGATCCGTTCATGCTCAAAAATGATTTTCAATTTTCGATACCAGCTATCGAAATTGGGTCCCATGAACTTATCATTATCTAATAATGACCGGAGCGACAGGGTAGTGGCCATAGCTGCTTAAAGAAAAATGAGACCTCTATTAGTACATAAATTAATACTAAAGACTTAGACTTTAGTCTAAAGTTTTTCCCAATATTTTTACGAACTGGTAGCCTCATCCTCCAATTCGAGAAATTACTTTAATTCCTTAATGGGTACTAGAATCCACACAGACTACACACGAGCCCAACTTTGGTTGGTCAACCCATGTGCATCTATGGGTAGGTTCTTAACCAGTTGTTTCTCTAAACAACTTCTAGTAATTTATTTTGCCCCAGAACCTAATCAGTAGGCTTTGGCCTCCACTGAAAAGATCTGGTTAGGTCCAACCATTAACATGACTTAATTTAGTGAATCGGATCAATAAATGATCAGGCCCGACTTTGGCCGGCCAACCTAACCACCATCAGAAAGACTCAATCAAATTATCATATTATGAATAATAATTCCATTAGCCAATGAGCACCAGGCCTTTGGGCCTCCAATGATCATTGAACTAATGGACTCATTATCATTCACTTAATGGGAGGCTATGACTTAGTTATCATTATAACTTAATCATTTTAAGGACCTAATAATTTTGAGGATTTTATTAAAGAATAGTAGAGAAGAAATCATCCAGCCAATTTCAATCCTTCCACTGACTTCACCAAGTCAGATTAAAAAAGATTTAATTAAAGCTGGCATTAGGAGCACCTAAATCAGTCATACTGATTTACCTAATGACATGGGTGAGCTCTAATCACCAAGTGATCTAATCAAAATCTAACTTACCAGATTGACCAGGTAAGTGAGATCAGTGGTGGGGATTTGCCATTAACTCGTCAATGATCGAATCAATGCGAGTAGCTCCCGCTTAAGAACCACTGGTCAAAACTGCCGAACTTACCTTAGACACCAACCGGTTCATTAGTTTTAATTTTGATCAACTTAGTAAATAGAGCTCCACCGCGTAGCCATGAATTAAGTCCATCTTGGTCTAGTTAAAGACATGGACCCATTCAACTACAACTATTGAAGTTGAGTCTAGAGTATCCTTGACCTAATCTAATTCAACTTTTGATTAGATTTGACCAATTACTCCAATTCGTCCATTTTTTCAACTAACCTTAGGTCTAACCCAATTATGGACTTAATTCATCTAACCCATTGACCCAAAAGTTTATGCAATTGTCTTAGGTCTTAATTCACAATTCTAGACCTACTAGACAACACTTAATTCTTTTAATTAAGTACTTGGGTTGATGGGTCAGGGTTTGGCATTTCGAAAATAATTTTCAAATTTGAAAGATTTTATTTTCTGTTCACCAAATGTGTTAACTCATTTCACAAACGGGTCAGCACATTTCATAAACAGCAATTCTATTGCTCATTTCATAACAGAAAATAACTCAAAATAAATCATAAATTTTCTTTTAGATCTAATCTAACACATTCATGATAAATTTCTTAATTAAGTCCTTTCGCTGCTTCATCGGTATGGGATATAATTGCATCGGCATCCCTACCGCCATAGGAGACCCCATCGAATGGGAAGAGAGGGCCTTTAAACCCTACTTTTCTCCTATGACCGGACGGCCATGGCAACCAACCCAATTAGATTACTTGCTACTTGGATCATGTATATCTAAATATACAAATTTCAAAATTTAAATTTTGAATTTTAAATTTCAAATTTCAAATTTCAAATTTTAAATTTTAAATTTGAGATTTCAACCAAATTTCAAATTTCGAATTTTCAATCTTTGAATTTTAAATTTTGAATTTTGAATTTCAAATTTCAAATTTCGAATTTCAAATTTCAAATTTCAAATTTGAGATTTCAACCAAATTTCAAATTTCAAATTTTGAATTTTGAATTTCAAATTTCAAATTTCGAATTTCAAATTTCAAATTTCAAATTTGAGATTTCAACCAAATTTCAAATTTCAAATTTTGAATTTCAAATTTGAAACTTCTAACAAATTTCAAATTTTAAATTTCAAATCTTTTTGAATTTCGAATTTTGAATTTTAAATTTCAAATTTAAACTTATAGATTACACCTTAATCTACGCATGCATATGTATATCATATTCTAGAACCTGCTCTGATACCAATTGAAGCAAAAATTTAGTGCAGGGGCAAAATGGTAATTTTAAAACTTTTTCAAAATTACTATTTTACAGCGGAATTATTAATTAATCTCATTAATTAATACTAATTAACCCTATACTAGGATCTAAATATGATACAACAGCATGCATTTAAATTTGAAATTCAAATTTGAATCAGTAAACGTTTTACAGTACTGTGTTCAGAACACATCACCTTTTGCGGGTAGTCGATCACCGCAATCTGATCACCGTCGGAGGGCTCTGATCGTCATGTCACAGCCACCCAACTGTCTGGCCTCTGCGGATCGTCCACACGAAGCTCCCGTCTGATCAGCTCCTCACGAATGCTAGTTCGTGATTTCACCATTTTGATGGCAGATGTTGATCGAACTCCTTCGATCGATGTGTGCTGACTTCTCAGATGCTCTGGATCGTCTGCACAGTTACTTGAGAGGCTGATGGATCTCTCTCTAAAATTTGATGAACTCATGACACTCGTGGCACACCAATCTCACTTCCCGAACCCTAGGTAGAAACCCTAGGGTACACACCAAAAACCCTGCGCCCAATTTTCTCTCTTTTCTTTCTTTTTCTCTCGGAATGTTTTGGACCTTCACCTTGCGCAGAAGCCTTCCTCACGCCCCAAAGTTTCTCTCCTAATTTTTCTACGCATGTCCCACCTTTCTCCTCTTTTTAAAACAACGTCGAACGTGTCTTATCCGCGTGAGAGGATAAAGACAAGAGGTTACACATTTGAATTCAAATTAAATTTGAATTCAAACGAAAACCAACTTATCCCTATCCTTTTGGGCATGAGAAGAGAAGGGGCGTGGCTCTTTGTGCGTGGAAAAGTTTCACGAGAAACCTTTTCTCGTGTAAGTAATGTGGCGCACAAAATGGATAAGGATGAAAGGGCAAGTGATAAGTTATCCATTCAAATTCAAACATGCTTTGAATTTGAATGGCTAACTAATTAATTTATCCATCCATATGGCACACAAATGAGGACGTGGGGAAGGGTTTTACGTGAGAAAAATTTCACGAGAAGTTTCTTCTCGTGAATTCAAATGGGTGCAAGGAAGTTGGGTGACGCAGGAAATTTAAAACAAGGTGGTTTGATTCAAATTGAGCCAACCTAGTTTAAAATAGGTTGAGCACAATTAGACCAAATTAAACCCAACATAATTAGGCTTAATTAGGCTTAATAAAATCCTAATCAAATCAGGAATTAACTAAATCTAACCCCTGATCAAATCAGGGACTAAACCACCTTAGCGATTAGGTCAACATTTAACCTAATCGGGTCAATCCAAACTGAATCCAATTCAATTGAACTTGATCCAAAAATAATTACTCAATCAAATTGAGTTAATTAGTGATTAAATCACTAATTAAACCTCTCATAAATGTTGAGTCCAAATCCGATGGGCAATCAGGCATCAGAGACCATCGATATGAAACCCTGATCAAAGAGTTCAAATTTCAAATTCAAAATTCGAAATTCAAAATTTTGACCCCGGTACCCAAAATGTGTGGAACTCATGATTAGAGAATCCTAATTCTCAATCATAGAGTTCCAGATAGATAAGACTCATAATCAGCCATCAGATCAGAAAGGAACCTCTAATGTGTGTGACCCCACAGGTTCGAACCTAAGCCGGTAGCACAGGAACCAATTTCTGTACTAATCGAAGTGACCATCTAGCAATGGTACCCGATGACCGGATAGGTCGAATAATCGCAATCGCAACATTCAGAACCTACGTGAATATGGTTACCGTATAATTCATCCCTTTTGACCCCTGTGTTTAGGATGACTCAGAGTTAAACTGTCAATCCTGATCATATCATCCGAATCGTGCTCAACTCAATTAGTCCTGTGACTCCTCACTAGGACTACCCTGGCCAAAGTTTTGCTAAATTGAAACACGACTGTACACAGCTCCTAAACTGGAGTGGTCAATCCCATCTTGACACACGCACCGACAAGTCAAGTACTTGACTACACCCAGCAACCTTCCGTCACTGAATTAGAAATTCAGGTAGTCCAGTGCCTAAGTGCAGTGAGTTGCTTGCAAGTCACCGTGGCGGTCTCAGGTCGGAGGGACATTTATACCCATATCCCATCGGAACAAATCTTGACAGCAGAAATAGCTCCGGAGTTGGTCACGTTCAGTGCAGATGTACCATTACATCTCACCTGTATGCCATACCAGTGTCTCCACACTCTTTGGTTATGAGGACAACCAACCCATATGGCACACAACGACCTATGCTCGATAAATATTGTCGTCCTTGGTAACAACGTATCATTTGGTCGCGAACATTTTTAAGGACTAAACGACAAATCCTCCTTTGTCGAGTCTAAATAGTCCTAAGGACTTCACCACAACACAGGAGTTCATTAGAAGATGAAACATTTGTGATGAAAAAATATCAAAATAACTTTTATTTATTTATAATTCATGTACTAATACAAAAGGAGCACAACCGTCAACAGGCTGACGATTGACTTTGGGACACTATTCCCAACACTTTATCAGTGCCTAGTTGGATTTGTGGGACTTCGCCATCATTGTCGACCTCAACTTTGGTTGGACAACCATCATCGGGTAGGATCTCATCATGAGATCATCAGATTACGAATTACAAGCGATCTCTTATTTCAGCTATATTTTCTTTTTCTTTTTTCGATTATCTTTATCCCCATCGCTCATCATTGAATTATCTAGCAAGTCCTATGCGTCAACCCATGGATGTTGCCGAAGTACCAACCATCAGTAAGCAAGCTTGAATCTAGAATCGATCAAGCAAAAGGATCTTTTATTCAGCCTTACTTTTTTGCTATTTCCTCCATCTCTTTCTATTGTTTGCCACCACCTAGTAACTAGCCATTTTCTATATTTCTTCCTTTGTTGTGAGGAGCTACGAGACTCCTCTCATTTTATTTAAAGAAAAAAAAAGGATGAGCCCTACATCTTCTCCCTCTCTCTCTTCTTTTCTCTCTCTTATCAAGCCTCTTCCTTTTGCAACTTGCATTATTCTTGGTAAATGGTCCCAACCCCAAACCGCTGGACAGTGTATCAACCTCTACCCTAGATCAAGTTAGATACTACTAGCTTTGATCCCTCATCTCTATTGAGTCACCCATACTTTAATCTGATCTTGATTAAATGAAACTATTTTGATCAGATCAACTCGGGGTGTCAAACACTACTGCTTATTCAACCTTATCCTTTTTTCATCTTTTGTTATACCTATCTACCCTTCTCCTAATATCTATTGTAATATTTTTTAATTATTAGATTTGATTATATGTTAGGGTGTCAAGGCTTGAGATTTTATTTTAAATTTTATCATAGTTAAATTTTGATGGAAGCATAATTTTTAGATATTAGGCTCTAAGGGAGATTTTTTTAGAATTTGAAGATTTGTCGTAGGGTTGCACTCGAAAGGTAAGTGATGTAGCTCTTTTTATAAATCTATCAGTAAATCATAAATATTTTCTAAATCAAATTATTTATAATTTATGAACTTAATGTATAGTATTTTATTATTGAATATCTTTTTTTTTTATAGAATATTATATGACTTATGATCAAACATATGGATTTTAATATGGATTTTGCTTGATTGATTTTGATACATTCGGGTTTTATATATTTTTATCGATCTAGAACATCAAATGTGTTTTGTGAAAAGAGCTTTGATTTGAGATTGTATTTAGACTCAGGCTGATTATTATGAAAGATCCTACCAACGAAGGTGAAACATTGGTACTCAGTTAGTCTTGAAAGAGGTATTGGAAGAAGATGCACATGCCATAAGAAGATGAGCAGCAAAAGAACCCTGCTAATAATGGCATTAGTATATGATTTTTTATAAAGGACTAAATTGCAAGAAGATATATGATATTGCTAAATCGATCCTCTTATAAAGAAAAATACGGCTATAGCTCATGGTTGATGAGACGAACTTGATTTTTTGAATGAAACTAGATTCATGAACAAAAACTTGAATATTGAAGAAGATTGGATTTGGCATATGTTTATAGTTTGCATATTTAGAATTGATTTTTGAACTGATGTAATTCTTATTTTTATTTTTAATAAAATTTTATCTATCTTATTGCTTGATTTATCTAGCTAAGTATTCATTGCTTACTAAGCTATCTAGCTCATTATTCGATGTTTTACTATTTTTGTAGATTTTAATAACTAAGCTAGCGTTGCTTCAGGAGAAAGTGATTAGAAGAAAAGTGTTGCCTTTTATTTTGTTTTAAGATTTTATTAAAGTTTGATATAAGATTATTGAATATTATTGAAATTTTATTATGTATTTAGTTGGATTGTAGTTGTTTAAATTTTAGATGTATTTAAATGAGTATTTAATTTTGTTGCTTTCTCTTTATGATATCATGATGAGATGCTTTGTATACTTGTAGAGAGAATTTCTTTTGAGTATATGTAGTGATCATAAGAAATAAGCACTTCAATAGAAACTCTATTTGAAATATAAATATCAATATTTATAGCTCAACCCATTAATACTTAAAATTGTATAGAGTGAGCAACAAGGAATGGACTAATGAGATCACTATAAATCAACTCAGAGGTCTACAATTACATCCTTTGGGAAAAGAGGACCAAATGCATTTCATATTTAACGCAATCCTCAAAAGCGGGAGACTTCCTTGCCTCTGGTGAATTGAGTGCAACACCTCACTAATTATCCTCTTTACCACATTTGTGGCTCACGATTTTAGATGAAGCATATAATAATATGAAAAATGTATTTACAACTTGGAAAGTTTACTGGTTAATGCTCATAGTTCCATTTGAGCAAAAATTATTGTGTGCATGGCCATATTGGTGCACACCGCTAATTGTCGCGGTGTATTGCTTTGGGCCATTATAAGATGAGTACACAATAAATGGAATCCACGCTCATGTGTCTCAATAATTGGTGGCTTATACTAGTATAGGAGTGCACACAATAATTTCTTCTACCTGAGAAGCCATATTCCTTATCAGTATAATTTTTTGCCACTTAAGGCAAATGGTTAGGGTTTGATGCTGAAGGGTTTGAATTGTATCCTTTATATGAAAGAAAGATTGCTATTTAGATTCATTTACTTGCATCTCCTGTGGCTATGGTGGTGGGCTATCACAAATTCTTCTTGAAGGCAAAGGAGCAAGAGGGAGAGAAAGAAGAATTGAGACCTAGAAGAAATGTCGGGAAGGAGATGATGGTGATGGTAAATGGCATGCATTGCGATGGTGGCACATGGTTGGCTCATTATGGAGCTAGAGGAAGAGAGAGAAGATCAGAGGGGGGGGAGAGAGTGATAGCAATGATAGAGGCAACCCTTAAGATAGATGGGCATAGTTTACTTGTTATGATAAAGCACTTTCAGCTCATCACGAAGACAAATCAAAAAGAAGAGGAGGATCAAAAATAGAACAATTTGATCATAAGATGTAAAAGAAATTCACCCTAATGATTAGATAAATTTCTGTTCATTGGTTTGTTAATAAAATCTTAACCCTTTACCCAAATGCAACGGTGTGAAATCATTTAGATCGTTAAAAATATGATATTTAATATGCAACAAGGACTTCCAAGAAATTCAAATTCCTCGGGCTGGGTTCCGATGGGATATATCGGTATCGCCATCAACGAATATGGACGGTGATGCTTTACGGTTCGTTTTAGCACAGTACTACCGGACTGGGCACCCGGTTCAATTTGAAAGGCCTACACATCAATTGTTCGGTACATCGGACGCACACAGAAACCTCGCCATCGCGAACATCCCCTTAAAAGCCACGCCGAACCCCACCAACTTCGCTTCTCCTCCAAGGTTTCCTGGAACCCTCCGGCCTTCACTAATGGCGCTCGAGACTGCCGGGTACCGCCTCAGCTGCGAGCTCCGAGCCCACGAAGACGACGTAAGCGATCTCTCCCTCTCTCGCTCGCTCTCAGTCACTCTCCAATTTTCCCTTCGTCTCTCGTGTATGTTCGAATCTTTGTTGTCGTTATCCGCTTCGATCTTCTTGTTTCCAAGATTTTCTTGAAATCATCTCCTCGATGACCCTAATTTTGTCCAAGATGTCGTTATACGGTTCGATCGATCTTCTTGTTTCAAAGGTTTTCTTGAAATCATGTCCTCGGTCACCCTAACTCTGTCAAAGATGGGACTTTATAGGGGCCTTAGCGTCGAAGCTTCAAGATTTTTTTGTTTGATTGCTCCAAATTCTTGTATCAGGTTCGAGGTATCTGTATCTGTGGTGATTCCGGTTTCGCGACGTCTTCCAGGGACAAGACAGTGAGGTTCTGGGCCCCAGATTCGGACAAGAAGCACCGGTACGTTCTGTCAAAGACTCTTGCCGGGCACTCCAGCTTTGTGGGGCCGCTGGCGTGGATTCCTCCTGGGGATCGTTTCCCTGAGGGTGGGATTGTGTCTGGAGGGATGGATACCCTCGTCTTGATGTGGGATTTGAGCAAGGGAGAGGTCGTGGAGACGATGAAGGGCCATCAGTTTCAGGTCACCGGTCTTGCGGTCGACGACAATGGTGATATTATTTCGTCATCCATAGACTGGTAAAAAATTTCTGCTGATTCTTTAGGATTTTATTAGCTGTAGATTCTTAGTATACATCTGCAGCATATCATTGTAGTTCCCTATCTTTTTATTCATATTGTTATCTTTGGCTTGGCTTCTTATGTTTTATTTAGCTTTTTCTATGTTTATCAATGCCTTTTCTCTGTGCTTGATATGGTCTCTGAGTTTTTGAAATAAGTAACGCATTCAGGGGTGTAAATGCATGGTACTGGTACTGCTGCAATATAAATTTATATGATTTTAGATAAAATACACGATGAAACCAGTCCAAAATATCGATTCTTTTGGTAGATTTCAGTAAATTGCTTAATCTTTTTTTTATTTTTCAGTCTTTTCAAAAATTATTCTGCTGTACCATGATATAAAAAGCTCTTGTTTTGTAGTACAATTCGACGGTGGAGGAAAGGTCATGCTATTGAGTTTTGGGAGGCTCATAAAGTAGCTGTTCAAGCAGTTATAAAGCTACCCAGTGGCGAGATCGTTACTGGTATCCTTGTCTTGTTTCTGTTTAAGTGATATGGAAAATTTGGAAGAGATTGTCCGTTATTTTTATTATGTAGCATTGGTTATATTGCATAGTTTATTGTCCTAGAATTGTCTAGCCTTTTAACTCATGAAGTTAAGATAAGATAGTTTCTACTGCTGCTTGTTGTACATTTATATGTTGTTACCTTTGCAATTTTTAGGACAATGATGCATTCCCTATTAGTTGGTTTGGCAATTTTCTCAATCCATCCTACTTAAAAGCTATGGATTTGGACATTCTTTCTTTAGCATGCATCTTATCTCTTTCATACTTTACTCAGCAAGCTGACATGATGGATCGAAAGCTCATAACTCTTTCAACCCACCAATCGAAAGTTAAACTTTTGACATTAGGCATCAGATGACGCAAAGTTACAACCTTAGGCTGTGCAATTTTGCTGGGAATGATTAGATCTGCTGGGATGTCATGGTGATGAAATGTTCTTGATGATGATTCAACTTAGAAATCTTTGGTTTAAGTTGGAAGAATTGTCATGACAAAGAGCCCCTTAAAGAAGATTACTGGACAAAACATTCTGCATGCAATGCATGATGGCTTGTCATGCCATAGGTTCTTTAAAACACCTTCAATTGAATTACCATTGACCTTCATAATTTTCCCATGAAGTTTAATGATGAGGTTTCTAACTCATGCATTTCTAGAATGGAGAATTATAGTTAAAATGGAGATTACTACAACTGACAATGATTAAATTTTGTGGAATGAGAGCTTTACTAGTTATTTAAATAAAGATAGAACAATACATAAAAGTTCTGGATGATCCCAAATAAGGATCCTAATGATTGTTTGAGAGCAGACTTTTGATACTTGTGTGCAGAAAACAATTCTGCCACTGGTGCACAACTTTAATAAAACCAAATAAATAAACTTGTGAGCCTCATGAAGTTGTTTGGAAGGAAGAGAAAGTCTCAATGGTGAGGGAGGTGGTGGCTAGCATGGATTGGTCCATAGGATGTAAGATGAGGCTGATCATTTGACCCTTCAAACAAAGCACCAAATATTCATTAAATTTTCACTTGAAGTCCAAATCCTACCATGGGATGGAAAATTGGTATAAGCAATCAAGTTTTCTTCTTTCTGGTGATTTTGGCGCTTAACAAATGAGTTGAGAACTTAGAGATGGCCCTTAGTGAGAAATATTAGGCTGGAGTATCTTAGTCAATTTTAAGTTCTAAATCACTTTCTAAATCAGGATTATAGCTTGTGGCATCATAAGTTTTCATAATTCTGTTTATACATATTAAGAAGCATCATGCATGTGTCTTTAATGATATAATGGTGAAATTTTCTAACCACCTCTGTATCGTCATTGATGGTAGTATGTGCAGTAAAATTGAATCGAACTGCTTTCTGCTGATGACATTGGTGGTATACAACCTTCCTTGTGGAGGTTAAGCTTATGCAAATTTTTGCCACAAACAATTACCAGGAATAAAGTGTAAAAGCAAAAAAAAAATTGGAAAAGAAAGGGTAAACAAGTAAAGCCTGCCTACCACATGTAGGATATGCCTTGACTTTAAACATAAAGTTCCCAAAATTGAAATCTTGAGTACTTAACGTTGTCTGTGCATGTATATGTTTGTGCAATTATTTTCTTGTATATATATTCTTGTCAAAAAGGAGCAAATATGACTGCTTTCTTTTATGTTGTCTAGGTTCAAGTGATAAAACTCTTAAGTTATGGAAAGGAAGGACCTGTTTGCACACTTTTATGGGGCACACAGGTTGGTTGGTTTTCTGTTCTCTAATGGCAAAATCATCAGGATACCAAATATCTTTAGCAGTCCTATAGATTATCACTAACCTTATCACATTGTTATGAGCTTTGTGAACTTCTTGTATATTCTGCTCTCCATTTTTTTAAGCATATCTTTTTTTTCAACTAAATGTTTTTAAAATGATTTATGTATACTAGGTTTGTTATTCTGTTTCCCTAATCCGAACAAACAATAATGCCATGCTTTTGTATAAGTTGGAAAGTATATAGAGGTAAAAGTAGGTTAAAAACATTGTCTTAGTCATCATTATGAGAAGTGCAAACTATCAAGTGTTATGGGATCTATAGATGGAAACTGAAGGATTTGTTTCTTGTTGAATTCATTATGCTTGCCATCATCATAGTGTATTGGATAATATTGATTGGTATATTTTGTAAATAGCTGATTTTCTTACTCTCCAGTTGTTGGTTGATTTTTCTGACTTGTTTCAGTTTAGCCTGGATATATATTAGACTAATAAAAGCTTTTGATAAGTAATAGTTTTATGTGACGGATGTTGCACTTTTGCTTGTTACCTGGTGGCATGGTGTTGTAAACCTTTGTACCACAATGTTGTTAAAATCTCACGATTCACGATCTGGATCTTACAATCCAGGTTGAAATGGCCCTAAATGATTCAGATCCTAGACTTGGAGCAAGATCAGTGTAAGATCACGAGATTTATATCCATATGATGGACTATACATTTCTTCAATCATAAGATCCAACTTGATTATGCTAATACATATTAAATCATGGGTGTGTCCTTTTTTACAGTTTATGTGACTGTGGCTTTTAGATTACAAGATTGCAACCAACAATGAGTCTCGTATCCTAAAATTAGCGAGTCCGTTATTGAGCTTCATAGAATTAAATGCAAAATGCAAATTTGTTGTATATTTGTAGCCATATGTTAAAGTCTTGCCCTTCCCTCCTAAAAAATTGTACCAAAAAATGATAAGATGGATAATATATAAATTTCCAGTATGGTGAACGAAGTAATTATTTCATTAGACATGCTATATGGGCCTATATTGGTGACAACTAGATTTTTTGTATGAATTGTTGTCAAATTTTGAAAGAAATTAGAAAAATTCTTAGAATTATAGTCCAATCTACAATCTGATCTGATGTATAGCCCTCTCCACAATTTATATGACTGGATCATGATCTTAACGACAATGTTGCTCCATGTGACCATGTGCTCAGCCATGTCCTAGGGCGCATAGCAACTTTTGTGAGTGTAGAGTCAGAGTTGTGGGGAGTTTGCACCTGGATGTTCACGATCCAATCTTTTCTTGCCTCAAGGTTCCATAATTAGTTTTAGAATGTTTGAAGGATTTTATGGGATATAGCAAGCTCTCATGAGTTGTGCTCATGCTGGTGAACTGCTAGCACCATATGTTTTGCATGCCATATTGTGTTGACTGTTGGCACATGGCAGTGCAAACGGACATGCTGATTTGTAGGATGGATCATAACTTTATTCACTTTATGCAAAACAGACCAATTTTGATTGCCTTATAAAAGTACATAGGTGCAATTCTAAGCAAAACAATGTAGTTCTTAACCGACATATAAAATTCTAGGTAATAAATCCTACATGCATATTATGCTTGTTGTGTAGCATGTGGCTTAATGCACACTTTTGAGTAATTTGTTATTATAAATTAACATCATACAACTATTTTTACAGATGAATGGCATAGGAAAATCATTAATGCACCGTGGTTGTCATGGACAATGGCACATAAACACTAGGAAATAGGTACTCGTATTTATGCGCACTAAAACATTGAAGGTGGTTACACATTTTTGGTATGATAGGAAAGTCATGCTGGTAGAACTACAGGAGGTTTATGTAATAAGAGACCCTTGCTTTCTGACGTATGTTCCAACATAGAATATCAATTATTGGTTGTACCATTTCCACTTTGTTGATCATTCTTTAAAATTTACAAAAGAAAAGATCCAGGTCAGAACATAACTGTTTATTATATTCTGGTTCGAGTGCAACATGCGAAAATAGGGCACATGCTTCTTTAAAATTTGTGAAGAAAAAGGATCCAGGTTAGAATAAGGTTGTTTACTAAATTCTGGTCCGAATGTAACATGGGAAAATAAGGTATATGCCTATGTCACTCTGTATTGGTACTTTTGCACATTATCTTGATATACATCCACATAAAGAGATATGTAGCAAGATGATCTGGCTTGGGCACTACAGCGATATTCTATGTCCTGTGCTGACTGACAGGTACACATTATGGATACGGTATTTTGGTATGAATGAGCACTTCAATTTTATTTCATGCTTGTTTTGGCAAATTTGCCTTGGACTAGGGTATAAACCCTTGTTGTCATTATATATATTGATTTACTACGTTAAGTTACTCTTTGTCCTTTTGATTTCTTAATTATGTCAGTGGTGAGATTCTGACTTTTCCCCATCTGACCTTTAGCTAAGGATGTTTTCTACCTGCTGGATTGTTCCTACCATTGAAGTGTTGTGTTGTATTTTTGGTTTAGTATGTATCTGTTCCATGTCAAATGAGACAATCCAATTACCTCATGGTTCTGTGTGATGTGTTTGATGTGCTTTCTTTTTCTCTTTTTTCTAAGGATGAAAAGTTGATTCCTAGTTGTTTGAATTTTGAAATTATGGTGTTTGCACTCTTCTTTCGTTCTTATTTTCTTAAAATTTTTGATGCGCATGTTTATTGTAAAACTATGTAAATATTTTTTCAGCTTGCACAACTATGTATCATAGTCTTGCAAATTTTGGAAGTGTTTTGAGTCCTTGGTTAATTGGAGGTTACTTCTTTAACATAAATAAGCTTATGAGATATATTAACATTGGGATTTGTGACAAATCTATGTTATTGGGGTGCCTTTTATTTGGCTGGTGATTCTACTTCTTCATAAATTTATTTAGAAAAAGATCTTGTACATGGATCTGCAAATAAGGATCATATAATCATATACTAATTTCATGTGAGGTCTTCCTAGATACCGTTCGAGGCCTAGCAGTGCTACCTGGGCTTGGGATCCTTTCTGCATCACATGACTGGTAAAGTGTGCTTTAGCAAATTCGGGTTTATGTGCACATGGATTCTGTATTTATCACTCATTGCCATTATTGTCCTGCCTATGTGCATCTATGCATACTTTATTAGGCTGCAACTTCATAATTGTATATTCTAATTCCAGTTGCATATGATTATGTTTTGTGATTATTCATTTTTCAATGAGGCAGGAAATTTTTTCATTCTTGACACTCATAACTTAGTAAAATAAACTCGTGTTGGACTTTTGTAGTCTATAAAGTATGATGAGCTTTTTTCTTGTAATTTTATCTCCCACTGCCCTCACTCTCCATTAGTGACTGCCCATTAGTGCAAGTGGCTTAGAATGGTCCAAGATAACTTAACCTAGGATCATTTAGATTTCTAAACCCTATATGCCACTTATTTACTGGATCGGTTAGGTTGCGTTTGATTAGTTTTGAGACTAATTCTGCTACATTTCTTTCTTAATTAGGTTGGTGTTGAGGTAATCATGGTTGCATTTATGTGCAATCATGGGTTTGACAACTATGAGAGATTGAATGAGATCATATCATATTGAATATGAAAATTATGGAAGTTATAGACTTCAGGTAGAGAAGGCTTATATTTGATGAGAATGTGCAATGCTTCTTGAACTATGGCTTAAGGTAATATATAGTAAAAAATGGTATATGCACCGATTAACAAGAACACCAAACTAACAGTAAATCTTTATTGGTCACCCGATTCTCTTTTCTTCCTAGGTTCTTCAATAGTATGCATTCATACACTTCGAGCTGAATTTCTGCCAGTTTTCATTTTAGGCTTCTTACATGCTCTACTGCTGCTAGTTGCCACAACCATGATGAGTGAGCTGAGCTCAGAAACCGACAGCAAAAGTCTATCATCTTCATTCAGAACTGTCTATTGGCTTTATGATCTCTTTAGCTAATTTGGGTTGCTGTTCCTGATTGGTGCAGCTTCTGAATGATGATGATATTGCTAAGGCAGTATTGTTATGTCTTGTATTTAGCTGATGGATATCATAAATATCTGGATTCTGAATGACAAATTAGCAACATGAACTTACCATATTGGGGATCTTGATTCATTGACAATGTTGATACCATGGCCTTGTATATTAGTGAAATCACAACCTTGATGCAATCACTTCCACGGGCTAGATGAAGGTTATGTGCCTCGGTATGGTCCTGAGTGTTGGACCTAGCTGAAGTCCTTACTAGCTGCATATAATTATATATTTATCTTCATAAATAATATGTGTTTACACGTGTGTGTAAAATCAAATCATTCTTTTGTCTTTCTATTCCGTGTCAAAGGATGAGTTCCTTATTGTAATTTATCTGTTGAATGACAGCTCCATTAAGTTATGGGCGTTAACTGGTCAAGTCTTGATGGAGATGACAGGCCATTCCTCTCTTGTTTATTCTGTGGATGCACATTCCTCTGGACTGGTTGCTAGTGGGAGTGAAGACTGTTTCCTCAAGATATGGAAAGGTGATTTTCTCATGGATTTATATATTAAAAGCTTTCGTCATTATAAAGTAATCTAACTAGGTACTTATTTGCTGAAGTAAAGTTTATAACACTGTTTAGGACTTTCCACACATGTTGCTGAAAACCATTATATCAGTTATTGAGCTTAGAATTATGATGATGTTATGCACTTTTTAATTAATGATTTCACTTGGTCCATGTTCATCGGCTTTCTCATTTGCTATCTTGTTTTTGTTGATATGTGACTGATAGGAGGATGCTTTTTTTGATTGAAAGGGTTATGGGTCCACCATAAACTTCTAGTGCCCCAAACCTGCTCCATTCACCCCCATGCACCTATCTTTACTGCATAAAAACAGTAGGGAAAGAAAATAGTTAAGACAGTAGCACAAAATTAACAGGGTAACCATGATCTTGATAGGTTCAAGATTTTCCAAACTAGGAATTTTTTTGTCAGGGTTTGGTATGCTAGAAAATACCATGGAATAATAGTTCAATTGTTTTTCCTATAAACATATGTTTCTTGTTTATTTACAAATACACATTGATTGTGAATTACATGTTGGCAATTACTTCACATATATAGTCATATGGCGGAGCTATCTTGTAGGCCGGGGTGGGGAGCATGATCCTCCTTGGATATGGTAAAAACCCAGTATTTAATAGTTGCAAAGTCTATGGTACCCTCTATCTCCCTCAACACAAAGCTCTTCTTAAACCCTTTCTGTAGGCATGAAACCATACAAGTTAGTGCTTCTGTCTAGAGTCTTCTCTTAACGAGATGGTGTGGTATTAAATTTTCAAATCTTTTCGAACAAGAAAAAACATTGCTTGCCAAACTTGGCTTCCCTCTCTTGCTAGACTTCATCTTTCTCTATTACCTGCTAGGGACCTTGCCTTCTTGTTCACTCTAGTCAGTCAGCTGTTAAATGTCTGAAGGCTGAAGACCTAGATTCCCTAGCCAAAGTTTATTGACATTGCTTTGATGAAGTTATAACTCTATTCAACTCCATGCTAGTTCACTGCTTGGTGCACCTTTCTCTCATAGAAGTCCTCTTGTTCTTTCTTGAAAAATTTCACATTTTCAATATCTAGATATGAGGATGTGGGTATTGTTTCATTATCATTTTTATGTTGGTAAATAGAGCTCATGCAAGGTTTGCAATCTTGGACTGTACCATGCTGTCCGATAGGCGGCATACCAGTAGAATACCGAGCCTCGATTACCCACCACACACCCCCACCCAACCCCCCCCCCTACCCAAAAAAAAAAAAAAAGTGTCAGTGGCTCGGTGCTGAGGTATGCATCTTACGCACGATAAGTAAGGGTGTACTAGTTGGGCATTGGTAGATCTGGTATTGAGATTGCAAACCTTGGTTAATACATTTTACTTCAATTTCACATTTTTTTAGGCTATGTTAATTGTTTTTTCAGTTTACAATTATTTTAAGCTGTTAGATTACATGATTTAGGTTTTTTTTTTCAATTTCTTTATGCATGGTCTGCCGTATTGGTCTCATATTGGTACACTGTCTCGTAGTGTACCGATACTCAGTATATTATCTCATACTGTACCAAACCATGTACCAACACTGTAATAGGATGATATCAGTACGGGATCCAGTACCAAGACCACAAACCTTGTCTTTATGAGTTCAATTGTGTGCTAAATTTCTTGACTTGTATTAGCTTGATACTTGAGTATACTATGATGTGTCTTCATGAGTGGTTTGGATGGTTATGGATGATCTTGAGATGTAACATTGAGCGGTGCTTTCGAACTTCTAGTAATTCATTTTCTCATGTTGTCCAAATGCTTTAGCTACTTTGTTGAACAACATTCAATGATTCATCACTTATGATTCCTTATAACAACTAAATACATTGATCATAAGTTTTGCTAGCGAATTGAATTGCCTATGCTTTTTTTCATTTACTATACTTGTTTAATTATTGAATGATGAGAATAAAACTCTTATCAATTCTACCATTAAACAAATAAACACCTTATGTGTAGATCAAACTGATGGTTATGATTCTTTACAAACAATAATTATGAAATTTTGTGTGTTTGGAGTCATTTTAAGACGCAATTATTTTTTCAATATAGTTTTTTGTCATATTAATTATCTAAGTTGAGATGAATCTAATCCAATACTTCACCCCCCAAGATGGTAATCCTGGCCTTGCACTCGTTTGTTTGTAGTGACAATGGAAACAAGCATTAAGCTTGCCCTTTTTGTTTGTCTTTCTAGTCTTATAATATCTTTCTAACCATTTGAGAAGTTCAATATGTGCGTAATTCATGATAAATTTATCGTACAAAGGGCATCTTTGAATGGAATTTAGATGTTTCTACGTCCCCATGAAATCGGACAATATTGTTGGTATTGGGACACTGATTCTCTTGAACTGGGATGTCTTGAGCATCTCGGTTCATCTCAACTATCCTGATTGTTTCCTAACACTTGAGATGCATTGGGACAATCGAGACAGACTGGTACACAATTATTGCACCCCCAGATGTATTGGGAAAACCTGCTCCATTCACCCCCATGCACCTATCTTTACTGCATAAAAACAGTAGGGAAAGAAAATAGTTAAGACAGTAGCACAAAATTAACAGGGTAACTATGATCTTGATAGGTTCAAGATTTTCCAGTAGCACAAAATTCCAGTAGAGTTTGGAGCAATGCTTCAATTCTCATGGGATTGGACTATCACGGTTTCTGTGGAACGAGACAAATAGCATCCCATTAGGATGGTGGATGTCCCATCCATTCTTGTTCCTGTCCTGTCCTGTCACTTGGGATGGTGCCACGTCCCTACACTTGGGTGCCTTGTCCATCCTGGTCCTTGTCCACCCCAACACTTGGTATGGTGCTTTGTCTCCACACTCAGGACAGTAGGACACTGTGTCATCCCACCAGACTTACATCGTTGGGTCAGAGTTTCTATTAAGAGTAAGTAGTGGAAAGAGCAAGGGCGAAAGAATGGTGAAGGTAAGGAGGGCTTTTTAGCCTTTTAGTGTTGTGTTTTTTTTTAGGCAACTGGAGAAGGAAGTCATGCTTAATTGGTCCTGGTTTTAACCAATCATATGAGATAGTTGTATGAGCGTGGGAAGTTGTGTGGCTGCGTGAGAATGTTCAACATATTTTGATTATGGTTGAGTGTTTAGCAACTTTTTTTGAGTATTTGTAATAAGTAATGAATAAAATATGTTTTTCCTAGAAAGAATTTAAGAATAAGTAAACATTATAAAGACAATAACATACAGAAAATATCTGACTACCAAGCACAGGCTAGTGCTTGTAGACATGTCATTGATCTAGAAGAAATGACATTCAACATTACGACATCCAAGAGTACAACAATGGATGAAGAAAGGAGACATGCATCATCGATTGGATAGAAACTTTTGGAGTAATGAATAAAAGCTTTATAATTATGAGCATGCGATCTTCTCTTTTGGATTAGATGGCATAACATATGCAAGGTAGCTAGAGAAATTCCTGGTAGTACAGTCAAAAATAACATAAAGCCACGTACTTTTGAAAATCTGGAATAATTTTGATGTGTGGAAGGTAGCTAAGTGAAGAGCCCTCGTCTTAAGTGATGCCAAGGAATATACAATGCTGTAGAAATTTAGCACGATATTGAAAATCTTGTGAAGCCTAAAGCTACTAAGCAAGATAGGTTGGCAAGTTATGATGATCTGTGTTGTAGGTTAGGTTTAAGAAAAGGGAGAAAGAATATCCACAAAAGTGGTAAAAATGGAAAGTATTGTTAGAAGCAAGGTTTGCCATTTTAGTATTGAGAGTCATACCAGCCTATGACCAGTTTGGTATGATGTAGATATGTAGTGTGCTGAGTTGAGGTGTATTGGAACTAGGGGGAGGGAGGAAAAGGAAGAGGGGGAAGGGAGAAGGAGACGGTGGGGGGGGAGGCTGAGGCCTTTGGATTCGGCAGTAGGGATGGAGAGAGAGGTCTTACCTGGCCAAGTCATTGTCATCATAGATGTGTATAGGGCATCGTCGGACAATGTTGTCAGAGGATAGATGCTGGAGGTGGTAGAGGGAGATGGTGGGAGGTCAGGGCCTCGCGAGGACTTGGATGGTTTCTTGCTATCCGATGACTTCGAATATGGTGGTGGAGACTGAGAGTGAGAGGACTTACTTGGTCAGGATGTCATCATTGTTGTTGAATGTGGAAGGGATAGTATCAGACGACGTCATCAAAGGATAGAGGCCAGAGGAAGATGTGTGAGAAAGGGGATAAAGTGGGGAGGGAATGAGTTCAAGGGCTTGTAGGGTGAATCGAAGAGGGATTTATAGCCTTTGATTCGATCAGTCGAACTGTGTTGAAAATCGACTAATCCGTTTTGGTACACTCCAAATCATCTGATTTAAAAGTATTAAGGTTCATTTAACATTCTACTAGTGAGAATGAATTTTTCTAATGAAATTATTATGCAAAGGAAATAAGAGGAGAATATTTTCAAAATTGGATTTAGTTTGTAGCACATGAATTCTTTTTCATCATTTGTGAGTTCTTGCTTCATTCGATGCATATGCTTCTCTGAGTGTAAATTGGAATGTAGGTATCCTACTCTTCAGTATGGTATCTTACTCATTATGGATCAAGGTTCTTGGAGTCGGGATTGGGACCTGTGCCGGTTGGTCGGCGGTACGAGTCAGTATGGATCTGGATCGGACCGAAAGGGAGAGGGAGAAGAATGAGAGGAAGAGGGGGGAGAAGGAGAGGAAGAGAGGGAGAGGAAGAGAAGGCCTCCGACTGGCGGAGGGAGGGAAGAAAAGAGAGGGGGAGACCTCATCGGATCGTAGGAGGCCCTTGGAGGCCTTCGGACGGACGGCGATACGGCCGCAAGCTCTCCGACGGCCGACGAGACAGCACCGAGAGAGTGGAGGGCGGTCGAGACCGGAGGAGGGCGTCCGCCTTCCTCTAGTTCGAAACAAGGGTTTGTTCTTATTTTGATTTTTTTTTTTGATTTTTAAGTCGGCAACTGCTTTGCCGACTTCACCTTATTTTTTTTATTGAAAAAGTTTTGGCTGAAGTCGAAGGGCCTCTTTTCCTCTTCCTCTCCTCTCCCCCCTCTCTCTCTTCCTCTCTTTCTTCTCCCTCTAAGATGGCTGCTGTGCCATTTTTGATGTCGGAAATGGATCGGTATCTTGCCGATACGGTTTGGCGAACGGTGTTATGGATGATTTCATGATTTTATGTAGTTTGCTTTATACCATAATTATTTTTATGAACATGATTACATGCTGTATCAAGAGATAAATACAGTTAGAATGGGATGATATCACCTGTAGCGTACCATTCCATTGGAAAACCAGCATGGGTACCATCATGGTTGGTGGAATTGTCATGAATCGCCCAATTCAGGGCGTGCTGGCGGCCGAGCAGGATAGTTCCAATGTTCAAAATAAAACACCGGTGAGGAGGGGAGCGGGAAGGAAAGAGAGGAAGAGAGAGAGGGGGGAAGGAGATGGAGAGGGAGAGCATCGCTGAAGGTTTGCTGAGGCTGCCGGAGGGCTGCTATGCTTGCTGGAGTGCCGGCGAGGAGGGGGAAGAAAATAAGAGAGGAAGAGATAGAGAGGGAGGGATAGCTTCGGAGGCTTGGAGGCATCTGATTGAAGCAGGCATTGAACGCCCCTGTTTTGTTGTATTTTTCCCAATATCGGCAAAATTAAAAAAAAAATCAATTTTTAAGTGAAGTCAGTAGTACTATTTCCAACTTCATCCGATATCGAAAAACAATGAAATAGGGGCGTACGCCCTTGTTTCGATCTGACTCCTGCAAGCCTCTGGTGGCCTTGGTGGGCCTCCGGAGGCTCTCCTTCCCTCCCCCCTTTTTCTCTCTCTTTACCTCTCTTTCCTCCTCCCTCCCCCCTTCTGGCCGGCGCTTCAATGAGCAAAGCGGCCCTTCGGCAGCCTTGGCGGGCCTTTGACGGGCCTCTGGCGGCCTCTGAGAGGCTCTCTTCCCCTCTCCTTCTCCTTCCCTCCACCACTTCTCTCTATTTTCCTCTTTCTTTTTTCCTCTGTCCTACTGTGTCGGTTCAAGCCTGGTATAGAACATTACGGGGGCGTACCGAACCATCCCACCGGCCAATTAGTTCAGGCGCCGGTATAGCGAACCTTGAGTACCATTCTCAGGATGCTGACAATGACAACACCATTTGGACTAGCATGTATCAACCAACCAATCAGTGTTGGGTCTGTTGATAGTTTATACTGAAACCACACTAGCCTATACCAATTGCTTTTCATTTTAATTGATTGAGAGTCTGAGTACGCACTAATTTTACCCATACTGTTAAGATGGGGATCGACTTGTAAATCTTAGAAGGGGCTATATTAGATTGGATCATGAATCAGATCATTAACAACAAAGTTTTTTTCTGGTTTCTTTTAGATCTTTTCCAGTAGAAAACAAATGTGAAAATTGAAGTACGAGGCATCTATAAATTAAATGAATGGAGACTAGAAGTCTACACATGCAGCAACTGTAGTTCTTCACTAATATAGATCCATACATAGATTGTCTACTGAAACAAATGTTTTGTTTGGTTATTCAAGAAATTTATATATTTTCTATCAGTTCAATTATCTTTTTAGATAGGATGTTCTAGGAACAAAACATGGACAAATCTTTAACATGTGGTTGTAAAAAGATAAATATCTGCAACTTGTTTTTTATGCGATGAGTAGAATTGCTTTTTTTCACTTCCCAACACTTATTGATGATGAGTAATCTAAAAGCCATGGTCAGATAAATTATAGAAAATAATGGACCTACCTATGATTTAATATGTAATTAATATAATCAAGCTGGATCTATGATTCAAAGGAATGTTTGTTTTTTTATATGGACTTAATTTTTGTGATCTTATGCTGATTGCAATCCAAGGATGGGATCCAGATTGTCTAGGGCCATTTTGATTCGGATCATAAGATCCTGATCGTGAATAGTAAAGTAAGGTTTTAACATACTATATCATTCTGGGATAAAACTGGTGCAGGGTCAATTTGGTATTTAAAACCTTGTGCGGTTGTGCTCTATAGATGGCTATGCATTCACATATAATATTCTTTGTAGAGATCAAAATTTTACCTTTTTCTTTGTTTTTTGGTCAAAGGGTTTTTTTTTTTTGAAGAATTTATGTTTGAGCAAACATGTCAAAAGATAATCTAGATTGATTTCTCTTTATCTTTTAATGTTTTATACCTTTGTCTTTCACCATTTAATTTATCTTGTCATTCATGATTTGAATTTTCTTCCTTGTCTGGAGTGGCATGTAGCTTATTTCATATTAATTGTTTACTATTCTATTTAAGAACTAATTTTGTAGTAGCCCATATTGTAGTTTTAATAGATCTAGTTGAGGAGGAAGTGGTGCTTTGAAGGTATAAGACTTGTTGAAAGCCTAATTTGGTGCAATATGTGGTTAAACATAATATTAATGTTAAATTGACTATTTAGGACTGATCATGAATCCTTGATGACTGATACCTCTCAAGGGCTACTTTTGGTATCACTTGTTGCTCTTACAAATTCTTTCTCAGAACTTCCATTTTTGTGATCTTAGTTTTCACCTTCTCTTGTTTTTCCAAATAGAACCAATCAAAGTCAAGCACCATATTGAGCCTTGTTTTGTTGCACGATCACATCATCTTAATATGTTCCATTCGTCCTCTATTGATTGATTTGATCCTCATACTTCCTTCAAGAGTGTTGAACATTATTGATCTTTATTTCCATTTCTGCCATATCAATCTAATATGCTTGAATCATTATGTTGCTATATTTTTTTTTTCTTTTCAGTGTAACCATGAAATATTGCTCTCCTTATTGATGATATAGATACATTTTCCATGACCCTGAAAAGTACGCTATGATAAAATAATACTAAAATAACTCTCCATTCTGAACCACATTCAGTTGTGTTTTGTATTTTATCTATTTCTCCAGTGTCAAGTTTGAATCTAATATAACGTATTGTGGTCTCCCTTTCCCAGCAATATGATTAGAACCCCTTTTTGAATATCTACGTTCATGTAATTTTTGTTTTATATAATATATTTTCTGTTAATTTTAAGATGCTTATTTCTGATGCTTTATTTCATTTTGTTAGATTAGCTTTAGAGTAAATTGCTATCCTTTCCTTCATTTCAAGATGTCTTGTATAATCCCTTTGCCGAGTATCAACGGTGAGTTTAGTTTGAGGAGTGCGAAGAGATCTGGACTTGGGTTTGTCACTAGGTCACTGTGACAAAAAGAATGTCTAACTTGCCTCAACCACCAGTTCTAATAATTGTTGTTTTTGTTCTTATTAAAATCTTATGATTTACATATAAACCCCCCTATAAATTTTTTTATTTAGGAAATAATGTACTTTTCAGATGAATGTCTTACATCAAGAAGATCCGACAACTCGCATCTTACAAATTATATTCCTTAAGAGGATTTGATAATTTCAATATGTATTTAAAGTTTGGATCGATTAAATTCAAGCCTCTTAAATTTCATGATGTACATCTTTTTTAACAAGTTGATAAATGCTAATAATGCATGTTTGTAACAACATTACTCTATGTATGCTTCATAGCAGAATAATTATTTCTTTTTGATTTATAGCTTGATGAAACTTTTTGTGCCTTACCAGTTGTTTAACTGAGAATAAAGCCTCCATGGTTGACCTTCACAGTGTGGGTGGTTATCGGGTCCTCCATAACCTAGTGGGTCTTAAATTGCAAACATCAGAATATTTTTATGAAATGGTTACATTTTTCCAAGACATCTAAGATGCACGTGCATACATCCATATATATAGGGATGGACTACACTCTCGAGAGGAGGGGGTATCTACTCCTCTCAAGTCCAAAATTAATAATTAGGTACTCAAATCAAAGATCCACTTTGGTGGCCTCTGATCTATACATCACGTAGAAAAAAAAAAGGATGGTATCCTTTCTGCTAATGTGCTAAAATATATGATAAAATATTTATTGATCATGATATGCACATATTAAAGCATTTATAGATTGAAAATCCTTTTAATACTTAGTTTATAGCAAAGCATGATATCATTTTAACCATCCATTTTCGTGTCTGGTTGATTAATAGGTTAGAGACCGCCAAAGCACATGCCTTTTGGTTTTTATGCATTTTTGGTGGTACAAATTATGATCGACGGTGTGGATCTTTGTTTTGGGTGCTAGATTATTGACTTTGGACTTGAGAAAAGTAGATACACTATCCTCTTGATAGGAGCAAAGTCCATCTCTACTCACACACTTACATATGTATGTATATGCATGTGTATATGGTGTGGCCAAGTTATTTCAAGCATTCAATAGTTAAAAGTTGAGGTTGCCCTGATCTATCTGCTGTCATAGCTACACCAAACACCATTGTGATGATTCTTGATCTTTCTTCCATCATGCACCGTGATTCTATTCAAGGCCATCCACAATGAGAATATCCTGTAATAAAGGTGCCATATCTGATTTGTTTCCATGCTATCTCAGTTAGATGTTTCTTGTTAAATGGTAAATGATGAAGCTTGTTTCTCTATTTCATTCGTTTACAAATATATATGATATACCAAGATCCACCAAATCTCATGATTGTGGAAAATAAATAGAGAAAGATACAATCCCATGATTGTGGGAAACAAATAAAGAAGAAATTCAAATAATACAAAATCAAGGATGAAGTTGATGGAGGAATTGATATACTTTTCTACGAAGGAATTGTTATGCTTTCCAAATATCCAATAGAGGAATTGTTATACATTCTAGATATAACTTTCCAAATATAATAATATTCTAACACCTCCCCCTTAAGCTGGAGCATGTATATCATATGCACCAAGCTTGTTACATATGCAGCTGATTCGAGGACCTTTGAGAGATTTAGTGAATATATCTATTAGTTGGTCATTTGAGTTAACAAAATCAATAGCTAGCTTCTTGAAAGAATCTTTGGCTATTGGTGAGAAAGTGTCCTCATAGTCCAATCTAAAAATTTGAGTATAATCTTTAGCAACCAGACGAGCCTTAAGGCGATCAAGTTGACCATTAGGACCAACTTTAATAGTGTAAACCCAACGACAGCCAACACTAGATTTTCTAAGAGGAAGAGGAACCAGTTTCCAAGTGCCACTAAAATGTAAAGCTGCCATTTCATCAATCATAGCTTGATGCCATCCCGAATGGGACAAAGCATCACTGGTCGTCTTGGGAACAGGAACATAAGACAAGGAGGATACAAAGTCATAATAGGATAGAGATAAATGATGGTAACTTAGAAAATTATAAATGGGTTGGTGATTACGAGTAGAGCGAGTACCTTTTTTGAGAGTAATGGACGAACTATCTGCAGGGGAAGATAGGCTTGTGGTAGGGACAGGTGCTGGAGCATGATGTGAGTCATTAGGAACATCTACAGGACCGGCAGAAGGGTCAGGTTGAGACTGTCGATGATACGTCTGAAGAGGAGGTACTGAAGAGACAACTGATTCAGGATCAGAAAGATGTCTAAGGAAATCGGAAGAATCTCAAATATGACAGTGTGCTCAACAGTGGGACAAGAGAAGGAAGATTTCTAAAAAAAAGATGATATCTGTTGAGGTGAGATAGCGGTTGGTGTCCAGAGAATAACACCTGAATCCTTTTTGAAGTCGAGAGTAGCCCAAAAATATGCATTTAAAAGCTTTAGTAGAAAGTTTGTCCTGTCCAGGGGTGAAATTGTGAACAAAACATGTGCAACCAAAAATATGAAGGGGAAGAGGATAAAGAGATTGATTAGAAAATAGAAGAGAATAAGGAATTTGATTCTGTACTGCTGAAAATGGCATGCAATTAATCAAATAACAGGCAATAAGTACAGCATCACCCCAAAATCAAAGTGGAACATGGGTATGAAGCAATAAAGTATAGGTAGTCTCAATTAAATGATGATTTTTATGCTCAGCAACCCCGTTTTGCTGAGGAGTATAGACACATGACAACTAATGAAGGATGCACTATGAAGTTATGAAAGTTTGGAAAGGGGCAGAAAAATATTCATGTGCATTATCACTGTGTAAGATATGAATTGAAACACCAAATTGTATTCGAATTCCAGCATAAAATTATGGAAAAATAAAAAATAACTTAGAACGATTTTCATTAGAAATAACCAAGTGCAACGAGAATAATCATCAATAAAAATAACAAAGTAATGAAAATCTAAGGTAGAACTGACATGACTAGGATGTCAAATATCTGTGTGAACAAAATAAAATGAAGATTCGCTCTACTGTTACTACATCTTGGAAATGAAGCACATGGTTGTTTGCCAAGTTGACACGACTCACAATTTAAAGACGACAAAGTGGAGAGGCGAGGAACTATCTTCTGGAGTTTGGAAAGGTTCGGATGTCCCAAAAGATTGTGAACAAGGTCTGGTGACTCATCAATTGTGCAGGTCACTGGAGATGTAGGAACAGTGAGATGATATAGACTTTGTGACTCGCCCTATGCCAATCATCAGTCCCGTACCCCGGTCTTGTACAAGAATAGAATTATCAACAAAGATAATAGAGCAATTAAGAGCACGGGTTAATTTGCTAACAACAATTAATTAAAGGGACATCTAGGCACATAAAGAATAGAATCCAAAGGTGAAGAAGGAAGAGGTTTAGCCTGACCAATGCCTTGGCAACTGTTTTGGAACCATTAGCTAAAGTAATAGTAGGAAGAGATGTAGAACTGATAATATGTGAGAAAAAAGGTTTTGGTTACGAGAGATGTGATCAGAGGCACCAGAGTCAAGAACTCAGGGTCCAAGTGAAGAAGACTGAGAAAGACAAGCAATTAGATTATCGATCTAAGCAGTAGATAAAAAAGGCTATTTGGCTGCCCGATATTGTAAGAATTCTTTATACTCTGCATCTGATAAGGGAATAGTTTGAGATGATTGTCCCTCGGAGGAATTTGAGATAGATTTCATGATCTCAATGAATTTTATCTGATCGACGTTGACTGTACGAGGTGGTCGGCCATTTAGAGAATAACAACGATCCCTAGTATGGCCAATTCGATTACAATAAGTACACTGAGGATGGGAGCCTCGTTGTGATTACCTCCTTGTCCTCCTCCACGACTTCCTTTATCAGCAGTCTGTGAAGCCAGAACAGAAGGCTCTGTTGAAGAATTTCAGTTGTAGCAATTGATGAAGAAGAAATGCATAGCAACGAGCAAAAATATCCTCCATAGAAGGAATAGTAGGACTGGTTAGGATTTAATGATGAACTGAGTCAAGGTCAGATCTAAGGCCAGACAGTGCCATTATCATAAAAATTTTGCCTCTATGTTTCTCTTGTTTCTCCATAATTGTCTGAATTGTGCCTAAATAAGTTATCATATCCAGGTCTAGCTGTTTCAGATTGACCATATTAGAAACAACAGAGTAAAATCACTGAATATCATTGTTGTATAGGGTTTTAGCTTTTTTCCATAAGGTATAACAAGTCTTATAGGCCTTGAAAATTGGCAATAATTTGGGATTTATGGACATCCACGGTAAACTACACAATTGAGCATCAACTTTCTTTCAGGTTGGTTTATCATCATTAAGAATATCATCTAATTTCTTAGTTAAATGTTCCTCATAGCCCTGGCCAATGAACCACAACTCAATAGAGGCAGACCAGGATAGGTAATTGGAGCCGTCTATCAATTTTTCAGTAATAATAATAGGGGATCTAGAAAAAGCAGAGGTAAAACTATCAGTTTTAGGAGTAGTGGAGGTAACCTCAGATTGTGACATACTTGTTTGGATGGAAGGCAGTTCTCAGAATAGGTAGAAATTCTCTGAGTCAGGTTGAAAGGAACCTGAGTGTGTTTTCTCATTTCATGCACCGAGAGATCCGATCCAAACAGTTGCAAGTTGATGGTTCCTTCAACCCTAAACAGCGAGCTATAGTAGATTTTGTTGGCTATCTCTAGTCTGGGTCATGTCCCATAGGTAGGAAAGATGCTCAGCTAAAAGAGGAAGAGAAGAATGCTGTTCGAATGGAAGCACATCGGGGAAGAGCACCGATGGTGAGCATTAGGCTTAGAGTTTTCTCATCTTGGCTCTAATACCATGTTAAATGATAAATGATGAAGCTTGTTTCTCTATTGCATTCGTTTATAAATATATATAATACATCAAGATCCACTAAAATCTCATGATTGTGGGAAACAAATAAAGAAAAATTCAAATGATACAAAATCAAGGATGGTGGAGTTGATGGAGGAATTGATATACTTTCCTATAGAAGAATTGTCATGCTTTTCAAATATCTGTTGGAGGAATTGTCATGTTTTCCAAATATAACTTTCCAAATATAACAATATTTCAACACTTCTTTATGTTTCCACTTTCCACCACATATTGTAGAACATCTTTTTTTTTTTTTTTTTTAAATGATTTTTTTCTTCTGTGTGAACATGAGGTGCTTGATAACTGTCGAAAGACTGAGTTAAATGAACCTGAAAATTAACTGCAATCCAACAAAGATTATATTATTCACTATCATCTTTAGGTTTCATGTGAATAAATATACCGTTATGCACTTACAGGAAAAAGTCAGCTACTGAATAATTTTGTAACCATCATCTTATGATCTACTGATTATGAGACACTTTCATTTCTTTACTTCTTGATATTGTTGCTTTTCTTCACTTACGTCCCCACCCAATTAAGAGCTACCATGAATATGACTTTCTTTAATATTTTATAAGTGAGATCCACATCAGAAAATGAGAGTTTGTAATGTGATGAAGATTACCAAAGCTCATATGTAAGGGACCCTGTATGCTGCATGGTTCATATGTGCTTTGAAATGCTCTTAAGTTAGTTATCAGAGATCTTGTAGGTAACCTTGTAATTTGGAAACTTTTATGCAAAGCAGATGGAGTGTGTGTCCAAAGCATTGAACACCCTGGGTGTGTATGGGATGTCAAGTTCTTGGAAAATGGAGATATTATTACAGCATGCTCCGATGGAACTGTGCGGATATGGACATTAGATGATGATCGGATCTGTGATCCACAGGAACTCGAGGCTTATGGAGTTGACCTCTCTCTTCACAAAAGCAGCAGGTATGAACTTATCTGTCAGACTGTCGAAGCGTATGATTACTCTTGAACATTGTATTCCCCAATATGCACTGAGAATCATCTTATCTCTTATTAAATAATAATTTAACAATAATAATGACAATAGTGTAATAATAGGACTTAATACATATTTCCAGTCATGCTCTAAGTCTACTAGCTAAATCTTATTTCTGGAATTTTAATAAGTCAGTCAATTATTTTAGCCTGCCATTTGGAATTTGTGAGAGGTCCTTTGGTTGGTTCCAAAAGATGAAGCTTGCTAGCTGTAGTTACATAATAACCTGGAGCTCAGTAATTTTAAATGTGCTATAAATTGGACATCTCTCTGTCTCCCTGTGTTTTCGCCCTTTGTTTATCACCACAATTTACTGCAGGAAAAAGGTTGGTGGGTTGAAGTTGTCAGATCTTCCTGGATTGGAGGCTTTGCAAGTTCCAGGTTTTATGCCACTTACATGCAATACCATTTATTTTATTAATTTATCTCATATTTGGTATGTTTGGTATTTGATGTTGTTATGGATGTTGCCTAGCCGTGTATCAGGGCATGTGGTATTCTTTTCCTTGCTTCCCGCCTCTCTCTCTCTCTCTCTCTCTCTCATCTATTCTTGTTATTGTTTATGTTTTAGTTAACCTGTAGTTGCATTATGGCAACTCAAATTTCTTCTTGTTGTTTTAACAAATTTATTTTTTATTGTATAAAAACTATATTACTTTATGATATTTTAAAACTAGTATGTTATAGTGTAGCTGTTTTTTGGCAAATAATCTAGTAGCTTTCTTCTACTTTCATTTCAGTGGTTTTAGTCAACCAATGGTCTGATATGTTTGCTTCAGATTTCTGAAAGGTTCATATTTTGTTGATTAGTAGAGTTATATTGTTATAGTGATATTGTAATGGGTAGGGTATCTTACAAGTGATAGGCTGAACGGAGGTGTCAAACTGTGCAAGCCTGATTGGTGTGAGAACCAGCCTCATAAATTTCAGGTACAGCTTGGCTTTGAGGTTGTGGCTAGTTGTGAAAATGGGAAGTGCAATTGAGGTTGAGCCTGCCTGGGGTTGAAACTCCATAAAATTGCTAATTGGGCCTGAATTTAAGCCTTGGTAGGTGCACCTAGGAACCCAAGCTGGGACCAAGTCTGTCCGGAAAGTTCAACTTATTTGTAGGCTAGGCAGGCTCAGATCCGTGTCCTTGGCCAAAACCACGTGTCGGTCTGGCCCAACTAGACTCACCCATTCATGCTCCTAGGATGGAATAATTTAATCTATGTTATAGACATTTTGACAGATAATATCTGATTTTGCATGATATCTGAAAGAGAAAGGTCGTCTGCCTGATGTCCATGAATCTTCTGCCATGGAAGAGGACCATTATGTCTTCAGATTCTAGTTGGAATTAGAATGTGATGCTATTCTGACTTGGGGTCCCTGTATCATTGTTGGACAACTTTGTAGTGGAACTTTGAAAGCCAGATATTGTTCTGAAGAAGGAAGCTGTTAGGATGGCTTTAATCTGGATGAGATTGCCTTTGCTCCTAGTAGAATATTGGGAGAAGGCGGCTGGGCAACCAATATTTGTTGATGATTTCACTCTAGGATTTGCCCATATCTGTGTGAGGGTGCATATAACAAAACATCTGAAACCAAGGTCTCTGTTCAGGGATTGGAATCTAGATGTTGTAAGCAATTTATTTATCAAAATTTGCCTGTTGCTTGCCTTTGCTACGGTTGCATAGGGCACTCGGTGGAGTGCTAGATCTTGGAGGTCGGATCACTGGAACATGGAGATGCTGAAAACAGTGGGATGGAGAATTGAGGTGGAGTTCCTAGGGATGCTGAACAAGGGAAGTCTTCAAAGGGAAAGGAGGTTTCGTTGGAGGGTGGAGTCTTTCCTTCCTTTGTGGGGAATCAATATTTAGCCACGGATATTTATGGCCCATGGACAGTGGCTATAAGGAAGAGGAACCCTAGCAATGGGAACCAGAGGTATGGGAGGAGAATGAGGATCTAGTCACCTTGCCATCTAGAGCCGCATGATGGTTGAATTGGTCAAAATCACATGAATCTTGGGTTCGACAGATGGGAGTAAGTTGCCAAAGCTAATAGGTGTTCGCTGGATGGGATAGCTGTCAGTGTGCCAGATGGTGGGCCATCCACCCGTTCAGGAGAGAAATGCATGGTAAGATGCGGAAAAGGAGTGGAATCCAAACAGGTTTAACCTGTTGGTGGAAATGGTCTCGCCTGAGCAGATCTATGTTCTGGTTATTGGGGGCCTCAATAGTCATTTCACTGGCCTGCAATCTCGGTCGAGCTTGAGCCTTTAAGGGTTCAAGTCGCCTGGATCAGTGGGCCCTGGTCGACCAGCATCCTATCTGATGGGCTGCAACCTGCACTTAGTCTACTGAACAACCCTTTACCCTTTTGCTCCAACCTAAAGGAAAGCAATGCAACCCAGGAAGTAGTTTCTGCCTATGCAGACACAGGGCCGGGAATGGTGAAGTGGAGGTTGGTGGATTCTTCTTGTTCTGCGGTGTTCATATTTGCCTGCAAAAAGGAGGTTTAGAGGATTAATCCATTAATCCACCTTTTGAGCCATTGACTAACTCGGAGAATCAAAGCTTGGGGGAAAAGGGAGGATCGACATAGATGTTTAGAAATGATGTATCAGAAAATTTTCATGACATTCTTGTGACTGATGCAAGCAGATGAATTGATTCAAGGGTTTTGTAAAGTAGCCGATCCATCCAAAAAAAGAAAAGAATTTATGCCTGCACAAATATATGTTTAGATGGGTCATAGAGAAACAAATCCCAAAAATTATATGATTGGGAATTTTTGTTCTATTAATTCTTTTTGTTGAAGATACGCAATAGTTTTTTTCAGCCAAACACTTCTAAAAATTTTGGAGATTCAAATTTTGGAATTTTCATGATTGAGGAAAATAAAAAAAAAGTGAAAGGCAAACCTCCAATGACAATCTAAAGATATTATATTCCACCTCCTAGATTCAAAATATCATTCTTCACCATGTTCCCACCTCCTTTTAGGCTCTGGTTATTCTTAAGCAGACCGTGGAGGGTTATTAAGCTTGTTGTGCTTTGAATCCAGCATGGTAAGGAGTCCAGTGCAATGTTATGTTCTTCTATTACCGAGGTCATGAGATGTACATCTTCAGTTAAAAGGTGAAAATGTGGGATGGACTTAACAGGAATAAGGAGAGAGAGAAGCGGCCTAGTGAGAGGGATTTAAAAGTTAAGCTTGTTGTGCTTTGAATCCAGCATGGTAAGGAGTCCAGTGCAATGTTATGTTCTTCTATTACCGAGGTCATGAGATGTACATCTTCAGTTAAAAGGTGAAAATGTGGGATGGACTTAACAGGAATAAGGAGAGAGAGAAGCGGCCTAGTGAGAGGGATTTAAAAGTTATAGGGGCTTCTGAAGAGTGCCATTCTCTAGGAAACTAGTGCTCTTGTAGAGTTTGTTTTGGAGCATAGGAACTAAGGAGGGCTCTTGGAAAGAAGAATAAAGTTATTGCCTTGTTGTTCTATAGGGCTACTTATTGTGCACAATGTCAAAAAAACTAGGGATTGCATTTTGGAGCTTGCATCTTCGAGGTTTATTTGAATTTGGTTGAAGCAAGGAGTTTCTAGCGTTGGAGTTTGTGGAGGTGAATTTTTGTGGTATCTCGAGTTTGGTGAATTTTTGCAACAGCGTTTTGGGGTCCCGCATCCATCCCTGATGCCAGAATCTCAAAGGAATGGGAGGGGATGGCCAGGATGGCCCTCGTCCCATTGGGACTTAAATCGTTGGTAGAAACAGAGCTAATTCTAAAGCAAGAAACATTATGAGCTGGGCTTGTTTCGGTCATGTCTTCATTGACATGCTCCACTCCACCGTTGCCCTTGAGCATGGTCCTTGGATGGTTGCTTGCTTGTTTGACTGCATCATTGAAGTTGTGATGCATGCTACTAAACAATTTAGCAAGAAATGTAAAACAAAGGTTAATACAACTTTTGATCTTGGGCAATGATCAATTAGACACCTTAAATTAAATAAGAAAACCTAGAAATTTTGAAACTAATTTAACACTATATTAACATTTACAAACATCCAAGAAGACTGGACCGAGATCTTCCTTTCGCACCACATTGTTTTTTGGGCATGAGTGTAATTGAGCCGATTTTGGTCCAGCTTGGATCTGATGAAGTTTGTTTTTGAAATTGATTTTGAGCTTGAACTCTGAGATCAGCTTGGTTTGTTAACCATTATTTTGAGCCCAATTCAACCTTAATTTGGAACTGCACCAAACATGAGCCTAATCAGTTAGCTTGATAATTCAATATTTAGCTGAAAGCAATGCAAGCTTGAATAAATCTTGGTTCAAGCTTGAGTTATATTTGAACCAGATTTCAAGCTTGGTTAAAGCTGGAATTATCATTTACTTATATCAAAGAAAAACAAAGTACACTCGTTAAATCCTTAATCCAATAGCCTGTTTTATATATATATTGTTGGGTGGATGTCTGGCCAGGACACCACCCAACAAGTGATATCAGAGCAAGGCGGTACAAGGACGCAGATTGCAGTGGTAGTGAGCAAGACTGAAGATGGAGAAAACAGGAACAATCAAGATGGAGATCAACAAGTTTGATGGTAAGAGCAATTTCTCCTTGTGGCAGGCAAGGGTGAAGGACGTGCTCATCCAACAGGGGTTGATCGAAGCTCTCTTGTGCGATGAAAAGCCGACCACCATGGAGGTGCGGGATTGGAAACGGCTACAGATGCAGGCGGTGAGTACCATCCGCATGTACCTGACGGATGAGGTGGTGATCCATGTGCTGAGCGAGACTTCTCCGACGGTGCTGTGGTCGAAGCTCGAGGAGTTGTACATGGCGAAGTCTCTCACCAACATCTTTTCCTCTGGAGGCAGTTTTACCAACTGCGGATGATTGAGGGACAGAGCGTGCAGGAACATCTGAGCCACTTCCAGAAGATCCTCACCGACCTTCTCAGCGTTGGCGAGAACGTTGAGGAGAAGACCAGGGTGCTGGTTTTGCTGGCGTCGCTTCCTTCTTCGTACGAGTCCTTGGTGACTGCTCTTCTAGTGGGGAAGAGCACTATCAAGATGGACGAGGTCACCGCGGCGATACTCCAGAACGAGGTTCTCAGGAGGGAGAACCCAGCTTCGAGCTCAGGTGTCGATAGCTCAGCTTTGGTGGCTTCTGGAGGTGCAGGAGGCGGTAGACGGAGCGACAGGAGATCGCAACGAGGGCGGTCTAAGTCCAGGAGGGACTTGAGCAAAATCAGGTGTTACCGATGTGAGGAGTTGGGGCATCTAGCCAGAGATTGCCCCCAACTGAAAAATCGGACGGTGGCTGCTGTAGCGACGGCCGGCAGTGATTCAGATGGAGATGTCCTGGAGATATCTGACGAGGTATCTACTTCTTCCCAGCAGTGGATATTAGATTCTGCATGTCCCTATCATGTGTTGCAGAGAGGAGCAGTTTGACTCCCTGGAGAACAGTGAGAGCACTGTATATCTGCCGAATGGATCGAGCTGTGCGATCAGAGGCATTGGGACGGTCAGCTGGAGGACACATGACGGTGCAGTGAGAAGATTGGGGGAGGTCCGATACATATCCGATTTCAGGCAGAATCTTATCTCACTTAGCAGACTGGATTCGAGAGGCTACAGGACGGTAGCTGGTGGAGGAATCCTGAGGGTGCTACGCGGCGATAGGATTGTGCTGGAGGGGAAGAAGGGGAGCAGAGGACATTATTACCTGGCAGGGAGCCCAGTGCGAGGTGGAGCATCGGGTGCCAGGTGGAGCCCAGAGCGAGGTGGAGCTCCAGGAGGTGGATCGGGCACGAGACAGGAGACTCGGGAGGATGAGAGGCGACGTCGCAAGGTAAGATTCCTATTGCCGCAGGATGATGCCCCGAGCAGGTCTCAGGTCAGGAGGAGCACAGCATACGACGGAGATGGGATCGAGCAGCCTGGCTCGACTCCCATGTTTGTCCATCCATGATCAGCAGGCGATTGCCCCAGGGCATGGGGGCGCGGAGATCCAGAAGCTCTCGGAGTTTGGAGGAGGCCGAATATCGAGTCGAGGTGGAGATTGTTAGGATTTGACGCCTCGAGACTCAGCCCACATTGAGCCCACAGCGAGGTTCGCGGCGAAAAACGGAGTCCAACGAGACCAAGATCACCTGAAACGGAGCTCGGATGGAGGAGATACGAGCTTATGAAGTCGGCACGAGAATCGAGGCGGCGGAGGATCGCCGGCGATCGGCGGCGGACGGCAGGCGGTGGCGCGCGGTGGCGCGCGGGACGCGCGACCCAGGCCGGCGCGAGACGCGAGACCCAGGCCCGCACGGTGGGGGCCCGCGGCCCAGGCGGGCGCGCGGCCCAGGCGCGTGGAGGCCCGCGCGCAGGCGCGGCCCAGGCCGGCGCGCGGCCCAGGCCGGGCGCGCGGCCCAGGCGCGCGCAGGCCCGCGCGCAGGCGCGGCCCAGGCCCACGCGCGCGGGCCGGCCCAGGCCAGCGGGCCTGCTGGCCCTTGCCCCGGTCCACTGTGGACCGGGTGGTCCACGGCCCGGTCTGTGGACCGCGTGGGCGTTTCCCACGCGTTTCTCGCGGTCCACGGCACTATTCCGTGGATCGGAGCGCGATCGGACGGCCCAGGTGGCTCCCGGTCTTGATCCGATGGTCCAGGAGGGTTTTTGGCTATGTTTAGGATTCCTAATCACTCTCTAACCTATGTTTAAGGCTTTAAAAAGCCTGAGAACGAACAGAAGAGGTCAGGGGCTCGGGTTTTCATCGTACAGCCGTACGAACCAGCGTGAAGAGAGAGAGAGGCGCGGGTGTGCTGTGAGAGAAGGAGCGGGAGGCTCCTGGACAGCGGTCGCCAGGCTCTTCAGGGGTTCAGGGGGGTCTCCAAGAGAGAGAGAGCTTTTGTAAGGGAACTTTATGTGAGAGAGAATTGGGTGTACAAGGGTTGAGGGTGAGGTCTCCTCTTGTAAAATTTTTTTTTCATAGTGAAGTTTGCATGCCCCGTGGAGGCGAGCCCTTTTGTGGCTGATCCACGTATTTTGATTGTTTTTCCTTTTATTTTGTTTCTTCTTTCTTCCTGCTGCATCGCGTGGTACTGAAAGGGTCTTGGGAGGTGGTGTCCTGGCCAGACATCCACCCAACATATATATATATATATATATATATATATATATATATATATAAAATAATATGAATATATTGGAGCCTTATTAAGCTGAGCCTAATTGACCATGGTTGATTTTTGGCTTGGGTTGAAATTAATTTTGAGCTTTTTTTTGCTTGGTCAAGCTTGGTTATTTTTGTTTCTAATCAAGCTTGATTCAAATGTTTCTTAAATTTTAACCTTGAGATGAGATCAAGTTGCTTAGTCTAGGAAGCATGATACTCCAAAACATGAGCTGTGGTCATATTCAATATGTATCAAATACAGACACATGCCAAATATGGATTGAATACGCGTTCAGTACAGGAAACAAGTATCCTGATTTTAGTTATTAAAATAGGTTCCGAATACTGTTGGAATATGTCCTGATACTTTTCAGATACTCCTGAGATATGTCCAGATGCTTACAGGATGCTTCTGAGATAGTTATTGATATGCTAGTTGTTTATTGGGCTTGTTTTCATGCCCAATAACCTAGAGTTATTAGCTACCATTTTTTTCTCTCCTATGCGTAATTGAAGTTGATTTTTTTCCCCAATTTTTCTCTCTTCATCTTTTTGGTTTTTTTCCCTCTATTGAACTTCCGTAAGGACAGGCCATTTTCTTCACTTTTTGATTTTGGTACTTCTCATCCATGTGTATGACATAATGTAGGGTACATGGCAAAGTTGGAGGGTTGTACCAGATCTTATTTTTTTCCATAGTTGGCATAATATTTTTTTTCTTTCACATGATTTTATTACAATGTGGCATTTGGTTTATGTTGCTGCATTTGTTTTTTGGATAATAGATTTTTATTCTATTGTTTACATTGCTAGCTTATTGCATTTATATTTTTAGGATAAGACTACTGTATTTATGTCTATTAACTTTATATTTTTACTAGACTTATTTTTATTATATTGTTAAGGGCTTATTCTTTGGAATATAAAAAAAAATTTATCTTGGAATCTGTATTTTTCTAGTAAGTATTTCGTAGGCAACATTTAGATAGGAAAATAATTTATTCACGTTCTTTTATGCATTACTATCTTTCCGAATAAATTGCTTAGATTTATACATATTTCTAATAATATCCTTTGTGATATAAATAGCATGGAATACTGTACTATCCCGTATCGTATCATATCAGTCTCATATCAGTATGCCGTCTCGGAGCGTACCGACATTATTATACTATACCAAACCGCATACTGACATTAAGTAGAATTTTATCGGTATGGAGTCCAGTACCGAGATGGCGAACCTTAATAAATAGTATTATATAATGATATATTACATAATATAGCATAATAAATGATATATATTATATTTTATTATATTATTATATGTTATAATATGTATTGTAATAATATAATATAATATGTTATAATAAAATTATATTATAATATATTATATTAATACATTGTTTTAGACTATGGTATATTATTATGATAATATGTTATAATAATAACATTATTATTATTATATGATAATAATATAGTATATTATAATATTATAGTTATATTTTATATCATATAGTATAGTAATAATAATAATATATAATATAATGTAAATGATGTATTATGGTATTATGATTAGTATTATTATATTATATTATTATAGTATTATTATAGGATTAGGGATATTTTAGGAATAAAATAAAAAAATTATTTTTCTAGTTGATGAAAAAATGATTTATCTACCTTCTAGGTGGATAAGACTTTCCTTTCATTTTATGTATAAATGCTATCCATGGAAAAATAACTTACCATGTAGAGAAGTATAAGAGCATGGGTAAGTTGGTCAATGAAAAAGTTGACCAACTCTCCCATGATACTCACCCACCAAAGAACGGGCCCTAAATATTTATCAGATTTTTGTTTTGTGAATTGTTTTAACTCTTAAACAGGCCCTAAATATTTATCAAATTTTTGTTTTGTGAATTGTCTTAACTCTTAAGATTTGTGATGTTAATGTTATTATATGGTGTTCTTTGATAAACAAATCATGCTTTTTGGATGTTTTGTAGCATATATGTAAGGAGGAAAAGTTCTTATTGCCGTATGCTAGTCATATCATCTATTTTTTGAAGAATTTGCTATATAGGCTTAGTCAAGGTTGGCAGACTCGGTATCGAAGCCCGTGCCGGCTAGTTAGCGGTATGAATCGGTACTAGATCGGACTGGCGCAAACCGGCATAGAGGAGAAGGGAATCGAGAGGAGGAAAAGAGAGAAAGAGGGGAGGGGGAGGGAAAGAAAAAGAGGGAGGCGAAGCCGCTGGAGGGCCTCCAGCTGGCCGCTGTGGCTGTCGGACGGCGCAATCGCGTCTCCAGTGCCGCGAGCATGAAATAAGAGCGATCATCCCTATTTCATTGATTTTTTTTATAAAAAATTCGATTATAGTGAAGCCGACAATGGGTTTGAGTGAAGCCGACATATCCATTGCTAGCTTCATTATTTCTTTGATTTTTTTTAAAAAAATTCTTAAACAGTGAAGTCGGTAATGGGTCTGCCTGCTTTAATTAAGTGAAGCCAACAAATCCGTTGCTAGCTTTACTATTCATCTTCGTTTTTAAAAAAAAACTGATGAGTGAATGGGGGTGGTCGTCCCTGTTCCATGGACATAGCTCCGCCCGTGCATTTTTTGCCATCTGGGCGCCACGCAGTGCCCTCCGGCAACCTCTCCACTAGTTGCGCCTTCCTTTGGTACCATCGGTCCCCTCTCTTTCTCTTTCTCTTTCTCGTTCGATTAAATGTCCTATCGGATGACACCGAGCTGTGGAGGCCCTGTGGCCCTCCGACGGCCTTGGCGGTCCACCGCCGGCCTTCGGTGGTGTGGTCCCATCTCCCTCTCTTCTCTCTCTCTTCCTTTCTTTCCCTCTCCCTCCTTCGATGTGCCGTTTTGCTCGGTCGAACTGTTTTGGTTTGCTGTCAGAACAGCTCGGACTGCCCTGAACCGTCTGGTTCGAGATGGTTCAGTGATCCTTGGCTTAATCATGTCATGTTGTACTCATATCCTGCATCCAAACCTGTGTTTCCTAGTTTGTAGTTCATTTGATGGCCCTCTCTCAACATCTCAAAGTTATCTTCTTTTAGATAATGGTTACCCCTAACTTTGTTCATATTTATGTTCATTTTTGATTTGGTGGAGATGTGCTTGTCAGGACCCAGGTGTTCAATACCATGTGATATGGTCCAATACAATGCAACCTAGCATTTGTGTATATCAAAATTCAAAACCTAACAACAAGTTTTTGTCGTGGTGTCTATCAAAGGTTGTGAAATAAACATGTGTTGACACTTTAAACCTTGCTAATGTTTAAGGTTGATAGTTGTTGGTGCAAAAATCCGCTTGCGCCGGAGAAGCTGGAGTCGAGGGAGTCGCGGTCACCACCGGGACCTGCAAAAGAAGTCTAAACCGGAGGTGGGGTTGCTCCGGCAAGATCTTCCGACGCTCAAGTCAGTTCTCTGCCTCAACAAGAATGGAGTGCTCAAACAGAAATTTTAGCAGAGTTTTTAGGTAAGAAAATGAGAGCTTAGAGAATAACGTATCTGGGGTCCCCCTTTTATAGGCGGAGGGAGCAACAGACTGATAGCGATGTTTGTAACCGTCTGGCAGTGGGCTGCCCATGGTCAGGAGGAATTTATCATGAAGAGTAATGGGGTGGAGTCGTGGCTGTCACCATGGCTCGCCACGTGGAATCAGTTACGGGGAGTGGAGCGGCGTCCGTTGTCGCGATTTGCCAGAGGATGGAGGAATCACGCGGTATCCGTCGCAGGAAGTGGAGCAGGATCGTGGCTGTTACTGCGGCCCGCCAGGGAGTGATGGAGCCGTGCGGAATCCGTTGCAGGAAGTGGAGCAGAGTCGTGGCCGTGGCTGTGGCCTGCTAGAGGGTCCAGGCTTGTCGGCCGAAGTCCGGCTGGAGTGTCTGGCGGAGAGGGGTGGCTAGTTACCCGTCTGAGAGGAGCTCGGAGTCCGGCTCCCGTAGGAGTCCGAACGAAGTCTTCCTTCAGTCGAAGTCGGGGACGAGGTCCGGCTCCCGTGGGAGTCCGGACGGAGTCTTTCCGTAGCTGGAGTCGAAGACGAGATCTAGCTCCTGTGGGAGCCCGGGCGAAGTCTACCTGCAATCAAAGTCAGGGGCGAAGTCCGGCTCCCATAGGAGTCCGGACGAAGTCTACCTGCAATTGGAGTCGTGGGCGGAGTCCGGCTCTCGTAGGAGTCCGGACGAAGTCTGCCTGCAATTGGAGTCGTGGGCGGAGTCCGGCTCCCGTAGGAGTCCGGACGAAGTCTGCCTGCAGCCGGAGTCGGAGACGAGGTCCGACTCCCGTAGGAGTCCGGGCAGAGTCTTCCTGCAACCAGAGTTGGGGACGAGGTCCGGCTCCCGAAGGAGTCCGGGCAGAGTCTTCCTGCAGTCGGAGTTGGGGACGAGATCCGGCTCTCGTAAGAGTCCGGACAGAGTCTTCCTGCAATCAGAATTGGGGACGAGGTCCGGCCTCCGTAGGAGTCCGGGCGGAGTCTACCTGCAATTGGAGTTGGGGGTGAAGTCCGGCTCCCGTAGGAGTCCGGACGAAGTCTACCTGCAATTGGAGTCGTGGGTGGAGTCCGGCTCTCGTAGGAGTCCGGACGAAGTCTACCTGCAATTTGAGTCGTGAGCGGAGTCCGGCTCCCGTAGGAGTCCGGACGAAGTCTGCCTGCAGCCGGAGTCGGGGACGAGGTCCAGCTCCCGTAGGAGTCCGGACAGAGTCTTCCTGCAGCCGGAGTTGGGGACAAGGTCCGGCTCCTGTAGGAGTCCGGACAGAGTCTTCCTGCAACCAGAGTTGGGGACGAGGTCCGGCTCCCGTAGGAGTCCGGACAGAGTCTTCCTGCAACCAGAGTTGGGGACGAGGTCCGGCTTCCGTAAGAGTCCGGGCAGAGTCTTCCTGCAGCCGGAGTTGGGGACGAGGTCCGGCTCCCGTAGGAGTCCGGACAGAGTCTTCCTGCAACCAGAGTTGGGGACGAGGTCCGGCTCCCGTAGGAGTCCGGGCGGAGTCTACCTGTAATTGGAGTTGGGGGCGAAGTCCGGCTCTCGTAGGAGTCCGGACGAAGTCTACCTGCAATTGGAGTCGTGGGCGGAGTCCGGCTCCCGTAGGAGTCCGGACGAAGTCTGCCTGCAGCCGGAGTCGGGGACGAGGTCCGGCTCCCGTAGGAGTCCGGGCAGAGTCTTCCTGCAGCCGGAGTTGGGGACGAGGTCCGGCTCCCGTAGGAGTCCGGACAGAGTCTTCCTGCAATCGGAGTTGGGGACGAGGTCCGGCTCCCATAGAAGTCCGGACAGAGTCTTCCTGCAACCAGAGTTGGAGACGAGGTCCGGCTCCCGTAGGAGTCCGGGCGGAGTCTACTTGTAATTGGAGTTGGGGGCGAAGTCCGGCTCCCGTAGGAGTTCGGACGAAGTCTACCTGCAATTGGAGTCGTGGGCGGAGTCCGGCTCCCGTAGGAGTTCGGACGAAGTCTACCTGCAATTGGAGTCGTGGGCGGAGTCCGGCTCCCGTAGGAGTCCGGATGAAGTCTGCCTGCAGCCGGAGTCGGGGATGAGGTCCGGCTCCTGTAGGAGTCCGGGCAGAGTCTTCTTGCAGTTGGAGTTGGGGACAAGGTCCGGCTCTCGTAGGAGTCCGGACAGAGTCTCCCTGCGACCAGAGTTGGGGACGAGGTCCGGCTCCCGTAGGAGTCCGGGCAGAGTCTAGAAGATGGTCGACCATCGTGAAAATTTGGGTGGAGTCCGTCCGTCGCGAAGAATCCGGTCGACGCTGGTGGGGGCTCATCCGTCAGCAAAACTTGAGAGTGTTGCGGGGGCTCGGCCGCCCAGGAGGTTTGAAGAGACGTCGTCGGAGGTCGGAAGTCGGTTAGATCCCCGGAGGGTCACTCCTGTCACGAACTTCGGCTGGGGGGTATTTTATACCCAACACCAGTCCCCCTACTTTCGAGTTCGAATTTCGAATGAAGTACAGAGAAATTTTCGCAGCCGAAGTTCTCCTCTTGAATCCTGTGCACGATCGCCCTCAGATATTTTGGCATTAAATGCGCGCGTGCTGGAGTCTTTTCGAATCGGGACGATTCGAAGGGACCTTTCAGAATTCTTGCTGGTACGCTGGCCCAGGTACGGCGTAGTAATGGCTCTGTAATGCATGTTTTGCTAATGAAATGAAAAGGTCTTTGCCATCTTACCCGTATGTCGTGTTGAACTGTCGTGTGCCGGACTTCTTTCATTTTTGTCTCGCGTGATGTCGATGTTGTTCGAGGATTCCTTGTTCATCTGTGTATTAGGTCGTCATTACCGAGTTTTCTGTTTGGTGTCGACGTCGCTTGGAGGTTTCTGATCATCGCTGTGTCGGTTTGCCTTTCGTTTGCGACCGTAGATCTTACTCTCTCTTCCTCCCTCTTCATGGAGGCGAGGTCCTTTGTGCTTTTAATGTAGTTCGGCTTCCGTTTTCGTTGGGGTAGAGAGTCGCGGTGGCGTAGAGGGGTCGTCACGAAAGTTTTCTTTTTTTTGTCGGGTCTCGAACGGCCGGACCTTAGTCGGCGTCGCGACGAGGTTCTTCCCCTATTTCTGATGTGGTCGGTTTTAGCTCGGGTTAGGACGAGGTTCTCCTTCTGTTTTTAACGAGGTTGTTGGGGGCACATATGGGCGCTGTATGGCCTCTCCTCCCTCCCAGTCTGAGTGTAACCAGGCCTTCGACTTTGCTCATATTAGGACGAGGTTCTCCTCCTGTCCCTAACATGGCTGTGGGGGCACATATGGGCGCTGTTTGGCCTCTCTCCCGATCCGGTCTAAGAGGAACCGGGCCTTCGACTTTGCTCATGTTAGGGCGAGGTTCTCCTTCTGTCCCTAACATGGCTGTGGGGGCGCATATGGGCGCTGTTTGGCCTCTCCCCCCATCCGGTCTAAGAGGAACCGGGCCTTCGACTTTGCTCATGTTAGGGCGAGGTTCTCCTCCTGTCCCTAACATGGCTGTGGGGGCGCATATGGGCGCTGTTTGGCTTCTCCCCCCATCCGATCTAAGAGGAACCGGGCCTTCGACTTTGCTCATGTTAGGGCGAGGTTCTCCTCCTGTCCCTAACATGGCTGTGGGGGCGCATATGGGTGCTGTTTGGCCTCTCTCCCCATCCGGTCTAAGAGGAACCGGGCCTTTAACTTTGCCCACATCAGGGTTTGCTTTTGTTGCCTGAAGGGGTCGTCCCCTGTCGTTACAAGTTCGTGCCAAAAAGGAAAAGATGTGTAGATCTGAAAGGAATCCTGATTTAAAATAGAGTCATTCGTTATACATTTACAAGTTTTCAAATCCTAGCGCTGTGGAAGGTCTGCTCCCTGTTGGGGTCCTCCAGAGACGGAGTTGATGATCCCGATTGGAGGCCGATCTCCGGGCTGCTCTTCCCTCCTTGGCGGCTCAGGCTGCGGCAGGGTCCTTGGTCGATCTTCTCTACCCTCAGGCCGGCGTCGAATGAATTTGTCGAGCCGACCTCGTCGGATGAGCTCCTCGATCTCGTCTCGGAGCTGGATGCATTCCTCCATGTCATGGCCGTGGTCACGATGGTAGAGGCAGAACTTGTTCGGATTGCGCTTCTCGGGGTGTGTGCGCATCCTCTCTGGCCTAAGGAGCTGCTCTCTGACCTCCATCAGCACCTGGGTTTTCGATGCGTTAAGGGGGGCATAGTTGCAGAATCTTTCTGGGGGAGAACCCCACCGAGCTCGACGATCCGGGCTTCCCTGCCTGCGTACCCGGGGAGGAGTCTGGACAGGCTTGTGCCCGGGAGGAGTTCGAGAACGTGGCCGAGCTTCTCTCGGCCCTTTTTCGACTGCGGGCTTACTCGAGTCTTCCGCCTGCCGCTCCCTCGTGGTATCTTCATCCTTTATTTTAAAGGCTTCTTCCGCTCGGGCATACCCTTCGGCCCGAGCCAATAGGTCAGCAAAATCCCTGGGGTACTTCTTCTCCAGGGAGAACAAAAGGTCGTTCTTCTGAAGGCCGCCCTTCAGAGCGGCCATCGCTACCGACTGGTCCAAGTTCCGGACCTCCAGCGCGGCGACATTGAAACGGTTGATGTAGGCCCGAATGGACTCCCCCTCCCTCTGCTTGATGTTGATGAGAGACTCCGAGCCCTTCCGGGGACGCCGACTGCTAACGAAATGAGCCACAAACTGGTGGCTCATCTGATCAAAGGAAAAAACGGTACCCGGCTTCAGCGCCGAGTACCAGTTTCTCGCCGCGCCCTTCAAGGTGGATGGGAAGGCCCGACACAAAATGGCGTCCGGCGCGTCGTGGAGTAGCATCATGGTCCGGAAGGCCTCTAGGTGGTCGACCGGGTTTGAGGTCCCATCGTAGCTCTCGAATTGAGGGAGCTTGAAGTTTGGCGGGATCGGTTCCTGCATGATCATTTGAGAAAAAGGGGGGGTCAGTACAAATGTCCTCACCATAAGCGGGGGGAGCGTGGCGGAGTTCTTCGATCCGCCGGTTCATCTCCTGGAGCCTCCGGTCCAGGAAATCCTCTTGACTACGAGTCTCGAGGGTCCTCTGGCAGAATGGAGGCAGAGGTCTCCCAGGGGTGGAATCGTGGTCTAATTGAGGGCTCTCCACCCTCGGATTCGTCTTTCCGGGAAAGACGGGGCGGCTGGCCCAAGTCGCCCGTCCTACCGCCGGATTTTGGGGTTCCGATGACGCTCTTTCCAGTCGCACTGATGCCTGCGACTGCTGCTGCTGTTGCATGGCCTGGACAGCTTCAGTGAGGCCTCTGATCTGCTGCACTAGCAGGTCGAATTGCTCCGCGCCAACCGTCGTTGCCGGAGGAGGAGGAGGAGGCTGGAAAACTGGAGGTGAGGTCGGAGCCTGAGATCTGGCCGCGGAGGCCGTGGATCGTCGCGTGGATGTCCTGCGGGAGGCATCGGGCGAGGACCGAGTGGAGGAAGGAGGAGAGGACGCTAGAAAAGATGATCGGAGGCGGTCCCGTTGAGCGCTCCTTTAAGAACAAGGGTACTGCGAAGATACAGCCACCCTTCCTCTAGCGCCAATCCTGTTGGTGCAAAAATCCACTTGCGTCGGAAAAGCTGGAGTCGAGGGAGTCGCGGTCGCCGCCAAGACCTGCAAAAGAAGTCTAAACCGAAGGTGGGGTTGCTCTGGCAAGACCCTCCGACGCTCAAGTCAGTTCTTTGCCTCAACAAGAATGGAGTGTTCGAACGAAAATTTTAGCAGAGTTTTTAGGTAAGAAAATGAGAGCTTAGAGAATAACGTATCTGGGGTCCCCCTTTTATAGGCGGAGGGAGCAACAGACTGATAGCGATGTTTGTAACCGTCTGGCAGTGGGCTGCCCATGGTCAGGAGGAATTTATCATGAAGAGTAATGGGGTGGAGTCGTGGCTGTCACCATGGCTCGCCACGTGGAATCAGTTACGGGGAGTGGAGCGGCGTCCGTTGTCGCGACTTGCCAGAGGATGGAGGAATCGCGCGGTATCCGTCGCAGGAAGTGGAGCAGGATCGTGGCCGTTACTGCGGCCCGCCAGGGAGTGATGGAGCCGTGCGGAATCTGTCGCAGGAAGTGGAGCAGAGTCGTGGCCGTGGCTGTGGCTTGCTAGAGGGTCCAGGCCTGTCGGCCGAAGTCCGGCTGGAGTGTCTGGCGGAGAGGGGTGGCTAGTTACCCGTCTGAGAGGAGCTCGGAGTCCGGCTCCCGTAGGAGTCCGGACTAAGTCTTCCTTCAGTCGAAGTTGGGGACGAGGTCCGGCTCCCGTGGGAGTTCGGACGGAGTCTTTCCGCAGCTGGAGTCGGAGACGAGATCTAGCTCCCGTGGGAGCCCGGGCGAAATCTACCTGCAATCAAAGTCAGGGGCGAAGTTCGGCTCCCTTAGGAGTCCGGACGAAGTCTACCTGCAATTGGAGTCGTGGGCGGAGTCCGGCTCCCGTAGGAGTCCGGACGAAGTCTGCCTGCAATTGGAGTTGTGGGCGGAGTCCAGCTCCCGTAGGAGTCCGGACGAAGTCTGCCTGCAGCCGGAGTCGGGGACGAGGTCCGACTCCCGTAGGAGTCCGGGCAGAGTCTTCCTGCAACCAGAGTTGGGGACGAGGTTCGGCTCCCGTAGGAGTTTGGGCAGAGTCTTCCTGCAGCCGGAGTTGGGGACGAGGTCCGGCTCCCGTAGGAGTCCGGACAGAGTCTTCCTGCAACCGGAGTTGGGGACGAGGTCCGGCTCCCGTAGGAGTCCGGGCGGAGTCTACCTGCAATTGGAGTTGGGGGTGAAGTCCGGCTCCCGTAGGAGTCCGGACGAAGTCTACCTGCAATTGGAGTCGTGGGCGGAGTCCGGACAAAGTCTACCTGCAATTGGAGTCGTGGGCGGAGTCCGGCTCCCGTAGGAGTCCGGACGAAGTCTGCCTGCAGCCGGAGTCAGGGACGAGGTCCGGCTCCCGTAGGAGTCCGGGCAGAGTCTTCCTGCAGCCGGAGTTGGGGACAAGGTCCGGCTCCCGTAGGAGTCCGGACAGAGTCTTCCTGCAACCAGAGTTGGGGACGAGGTCCGGCTCCCGTAGGAGTCCGTGCAGAGTCTTCCTGCAGCCGGAGTTGGGGACGAGGTCCGGCTCCCGTAGGAGTCCGGACAGAGTCTTCCTGCAACCAGAGTTGGGGACGAGGTTCGGCTCCCGTAGGAGTCTGGGCGGAGTCTACCTGCAATTGGTGTTGGGGGCGAAGTCCGGCTTCTGTAAGAGTCCGGACGAAGTCTACCTGCAATTGGAGTCGTGGGCGGAGTCCGGCTCCCGTAGGAGTCCGGACGAAGTCTGCCTGCAGCCGGAGTCGTGGGCGGAGTCCGGCTCCCGTAGGAGTCCGGACGAAGTCTGCCTGCAGCCGGAGTCGGGGATGAGGTCCGGCTCCCGTAGGAGTCCGGACAGAGTCTTTCTGCAACCAGAGTTGGGGACGAGGTCCGGCTCCCGTAGGAGTCCGGACAGAGTCTTCCTGCAACCAGAGTTGGGGACGAGGTCCGGCTCCCATAGGAGTCCGGGCGGAGTCTACCTGCAATTGGAGTCGTGGGCGAAGTCCGGCTCCCGTAGGAGTCCGGACAAAGTCTACCTGCAATTGGAGTCGTGGGCGGAGTCCGGACGAAGTCTGCCTGCAGCCGGAGTCGGGGACGAGGTCCGGCTCCCGTAGGAGTCCGGGCAGAGTCTTCCTACAGCCGGAGTTGGGGACAAGGTCCGGCTCCCATAGGAGTCCGGACAGAGTCTTCTTGCAGCCGGAGTTGGGGACAAGGTCCGGCTCCCGTAGGAGTCCGGACAGAGTCTTCCTGCGACCAGAGTTGGGGACGAGGTCCGGCTCCCGTAGGAGTTCGGGCAGAGTCTAGAAGATGGTCGACCATCGTGGAAATTTGGGTGGAGTCCGTCCGTCGCGAAGAATCCGGTCAACGCTGGTGGGGGCTCATCCGTCAGCAAAACTTGGGAGTGTTGCGGGGGCTCGGCCGCCCAGGAGGTTTGAAGAGACGTCGTCGGAGGTCGGAAGTCGGTTAGATCTCCGGAGGGTCACTCCTGTCACGAACTTCGGCTGGGGGGTATTTTATACCCAACAATAGTGATCTTTGAGAATGAATGGATGGACCGTGGAAAAATCTTCTCAGCTATGCTTCGAAAGAATAGTAGAGCAAGTATAAGTATCGGTAGCATAGCAAAAATGTGTTCCTTATGGGTAATATGTTTGCTGACGGTAATTGTGGCCTATTTGGAGAATTGATGCATTTGGTCTAGCCAGTCATTTCAGAAGGATGAAAAATGAATCCATTCGAAGGGAACATTCCTTCCCCATGCACCGCCCTCGTGAAACCGCATGTTCGTATTGGCGGCAAGCCAGCAACTAACTCTTTCTCCAAGGGGATGGAGGCCATACCTCTAAAATCCATGGCAGGGGTGGCGGTAGCAGATTTCATCCCTTCCAATATCATATACAGGTTTGCAGTACCTGCATTTTATTCTTCATTCAATAACTAAACCATGGACATATTTGGTGAGAAGTATCAAATCAGAACTTGGGATGGTGGTAACCCAATGGGAAAGCCAGTTTTTCTTGATGTGCTGAATGTGGCTTCTTATAACTTGTGGGAACTGGAATTCCCGGAAGAGCTATGTTCTTTCGTGAGGCTGCAACTGCGACATCAATAGCTCTTTGCAGGCCTTGTGTTGACATAAACAGTCCTCTCTGTGATGGGCCAACAGCTGAAGCTCCTCTTTCTTGTTGCTCAGCTATAGCCATAGACAATGCTCTATTGGGATGCTCAAGTGAATGTGATGAAATAGTGGGTGAAAATGTGGATTATGCTAAAAAGGATTTGTCTTAACACTTGGGATTGTGAATGATGTCTTGAGTCTCTGTTGTTAGGTGCAGAATGTCAACAACTGGAAATATGAAGTTCAGACTCATGTGACAAGCCATGGCCCTGAAAGAATCACTAAGCAAATACTGCATCTAGAGGCTCATTTACTTTTGAAATTTAGACAGAAGTCATGCATTTGTTGAATGCCAAAGCATTCCATTTTTGTCTTGATGTTAACAATGTTCCTTAGTGATTTGGCATCTGATATACCTTGTCTCATATTCTGTTAATTATAGATTTCTTTTTTCTTGTATACCCAGAGTTTTCTTTTTTTAATGTTTTTTGGTTGAACAGGCACTACAGACGGGCAAACAAAAGTCATTAGAGAAGGTGATAATGGCGTGGCTTATTCGTGGAATTCAAGGGAGCATAGGTGGGACAAAGTATGTCTTAGTGAATATGCTAGCTTTTTTCCCTAAAGAATTACTTTACACCTATTAGTAATTCATTTTTTTTTTGCTTTCCTATTGTTCTTTAATGTGGGATGATATTGATATTCTTTTATTTCTTTGTTTATTATCCAATTAATTTATTAGGAAATGATTAAAATGATGATGGTTTCTAGGTTTCAGTTTATAGTTATACTCTACAATCTGTATAGATTTCCAACACAAAGTCTATTACACCTATATGTTTTTTAGTAGTTTTACTGTAGTTGACTATATGTGGATCTTTCTTTTGATTTCATTTGCTCTCTCATCCCCTTCTTTCTTGTTGTATATCTATGTATATGTTTTTCTTTTTGTGTGGAGATGCTGCCAATATGTTCTTTAAACAGCTACTTATAGTTTTAAATCTACATTTTGTTCTGAGGTTATTGTAGAGGAGATTCAACTACGTTTCGTGGTAGAGCTGATGAAAGTTACATAATAATGACATCACCAGTATCCTTCCTAGATATAAATATGAGCAGAACAACATTTTATTATTCACCTTTCAAGAATCATAAGTGACTATGAAACAAGTCTAGTCTTCTTAAATAAGTGAAACTAAGGATTTCTGAGCATTCAGGGATTCTTAAGAATCTGAAGTTAGACATAATTGTGATTAATAGTACTGTGAAAGGGAGAAGAGTTTATAGTGAAATCATGGAGATCTATGTTATTGTGAAGGATTTAAATACTGGCTCATGTCTGGCTATTAGTTGGCACTTTGCACTAGGTCAGTAATCAGAAAAGTGTGCCACTTGGTATTAAGGTGGTGCTAACTTGTATCGTGCTGTGCCTATTTGACATAGCTCAATATGATTCAGTATCACTTGATATTGAGGCCAAAAGGTTGTGTACCTTTTTCCATTTTCCATAATTTGAAGCTTAGCTTGCGTTTGACGTGATTTGGTTTTCTATTTTTAAAACCTAAAAACTAAAACTCTGTTTTGGCCTTCTTCTAAATTTATAAAAGCATGTTTGATGAGTCAATTATTTTTTAAAACATAAACATGAATTTTGGAAGCGATGCTGGTGTTGATGGCAGTGTCAACAGCAGTGCTAGTGGTGGTTGTGGCAGTAGGGATCATGGGGGCGGCGGCATCATTGGTGGCAGGGGTAAAACAGATGTTTTTCTTTTCAAACAAAGTGAATGCCACTTTTAGTAGCTTTGACCTTTTTTTGAAAACCAGATGAGTTTTTTTTAAAAAACCAAAAATGGAAATTTGTCTACTTTAGAAACTGAAAACCAAAAATAGCAGTGATAATAAACATTGCCTTAGTTGCTAATAATCAAGAGCAAGTATAGGGGCATGAAGCAGATATATTTAGAACATTAAATTAAGGATACACTGAAGAAGCAGGTTGGGGTTTAAGTTTTTAAGGTATTACTTGTGATAGAAGTTTCCTACTAAAAATCTAAGAGTTGGAGGGAGTTGTATTTTAGTGTAAGATTGTGGCCGCGCAAGTATACTTTTGAAGTAATTATCGTTTGTGTAAGATATTATGTGCAAGTACTCTTCCCTATTTTAGTTATGTAAAAATAATCTTAATTCAGATTCCATCAAAATAAGGGTCAAATCTCCAAATATTTAAATAATGGTCTATTGCTTTATACGATATTGATAATAAAGATTAAAATAACGGACATTATTTGATTTTTATTTTGTTATAGTGACCATTATATGTTCACACTGGTTCACTAAATAAAATAACACTTTTTTTGAAATTCAAATTTTTAATTTAACTGAATTTTTTTGTTGGTTTGGTAGTTAAAATGCATCATGCTTATCTTGTCAACAAAGATTAGGGAAAATAATATGTTCTTTTTTATTATTGATCATCATGTTCCATTATAATGATAAATAATGGCCACTACAACCATCATCTCTTTTATATCAAAAAATTCTGTTCATGGAGTTTTGGGCAAACAGTGGCCTTTACTAATGGTACCATGGCATTTTTTGGAGTATTCTTTTACGTGGATGTAATGTGATGCTTGAATCCTAAAGTGTGCCTTGCATCACGTTGCACAGCCAGGCTGGTTGAATCTTGTTCTTTGCTTCCCATCTTATTGCAGTCAATGCCAATGGGATTTAAGGGGAAGAGTACTATAGCTAGATTGGATCAGGGCATTCATGGAAAAGAGAGTTGTGCTCCCAAGATTGAGTCAAAGTGGCTTGGGGACATGGTTTTGAGCTAAATCATAGGAATGAATGATTAGGTCTAAGTACTCTTTTAAAATTCGAAAAATGGCGATCTGATTTATATGGGAGTAAAAAGATAAGATGAAATGTGAAAGTCAAACTGAAAGCTTTGGTTTCATTCTGCTCTTGATTTTTATGTTCTAGAAGGTGTCAGGTTGGACCTAGTCAGAGATTGATGCTTAGCCAATTAAAAAATAATAATAAAAAAGCTACAAGCGGCTGCGATTGGTGCATGAATAGGGAAAGGAGGGAAAATGAGGGAAAGGGAAGAATGAAAAGTTAAAAGTCCAAAAAAGATGGTATAGTCCAATGTAATCATTTGTTGCAATTGGTTCCATGACCATTGAGATAGTATTATTGGTACCAAGGACGGTGGAATTGTCCTGAAACCTCCAGTTTGAGGCATGCTGAACCATTCCAGCGACAGATCAAGACAATTTCGACCTCCAAATCGAGAAATCGATGGAAGGGGAGGGGGAGAAGGGGGGGGGGAGAGAGAGAGTGGTCGATGGTGCTGGAATAATAGGGTCGAGGGTGGGGGAGAGAGGGCATCCCCTCTATGCGTTGGAATAGTGATGTCGACTTCACTAAAAAAATTTCAAAAAAATAGAAAATAATAAGTCAACAATGGTTGTTGACTTCACTTAAAAACTTCAAAAAAATATAAAAATGAAATAGGGGCATCTACCTCTATTCCGACGCGACGGGAGAGGGCTTCGAAAGCCCTGTCCCTCCCTCACCCCTATTTTGGTCATCGCCCTTTTCTTGTCTCTCTCCATTCCTTCTTCTTTCTCTATTTCTCTCTCTTCCTCACTCTCCAACTTCTTCTCCCTCTCCTCGAAGCCCTCTCCCTCCCTCACCCCTATTTTGATCGTCGCCCTTTTCTTGTCTCTCTCCATTCCTTTCTCTTTCTCTATTTCTCTCTCTTCCTCACTCTCCAACTCCCTCTCCCTCTCCCTCTCCCTCTCCCTCTCCTCATCCCTTCTGGTTTTGCTTGTCGATTCACGTTAGGATGACATAGCATGGGACATACAGTACCATCCTACTAGCCAACCGATATGGTTGCCGATTCCGATACTGCCTTCCTTAGCTGGTATCATTATGTCCCACTAAGATATTGGGATTCAGAACATCTTTGGGACACTGATCTATCTATGGGTCAAGATGTTTTTCAATTGAAACTAGTCAAGACTGGCTGGCACCTTGCATGACTTGTGTGGGTTGCTTGATTAATAGAAAAGAGAGCAAGGAGGGGGCTATAGTCTTCCTCTTTGACTTGGTCATGGGGGAAGTGTGATCAATGATTGAGAAAGATGGGGGGGAGAGAGGGAGAAGGGAGAGAGAAAGAGGGAGAGGATAAAGGAAGTGAACAAGCATAGTTTTGGCCTACTCTCACTAAGATCCAGCCCTCCTGATACCAAAAACAGAAACCTCATGCATCCAGTAAGGCTTCATTCCCCCATCCTTCACTCGTTTGTCCAAACAAGAGAAAATAAAGGGAAATCATGCCTAGTATTTTCTATTCCTCAAGATAGTTGAATATTTTGTATGCTACAAATTACCCTACCACACACTATTTTTTTTTCATTTTTGCAATATATGTCATTTAATACCAAATTTTATTATTTTTTTGAACTAAATTAATTCTTAAAAGTAAAACATTAATACTTATAGGAGGAAAAATTCGTAGCATGTGTGTGCATTATTAGTGTGCACATGCTATTAAATCGTTGCACGATTTGGATGAATTAGATGAACTAAAGGTTTTAAATCTTGTGGGTTGGGAATGTCCCAATTTTTCCATAGAATGGGATGTCTTGTTGTCCCATCGCATTCTTATGCAATCTTGGTTATGCATTCTAGTAGATATCCTCTGTCTTTCTTCTCTTCTTTCATTGCTTTTTTCTTTTTCATTCCTTCTTTTCTTTCTTTTTCTTCCACCTTCTTTTCTTTCCTGTCCTTTTTCTTTCTCTTATCCCTTTATTTCTTTATCCTTTTCTTCTTCTTTCTCTTTCTTTTCTTCATTCCTTTTTTTTCTTTTCTGCTTCCTTTCTTTTTGTTTTCTGTTTTTTTCTTTTTTCCTTTCACTTTTTCCATTTCTTCATTTTTCGGCTCTTTCTTTCCTCTTTTTTTTCTTGCTGGATGGTTTTCGGAGTCCCAATCCCCTTTGTTTACATGAATGGGATGGCATGGTCCGGATGCCTCATGTCTTGCTGGTACTTGAAATCTGTTGGGACAAGTCAACTGACCTCCGACTCCAACTCTACATCGACCGCATGAACACATTACGCCGACTTACGATCGATGAACCGACCTACAGTCGGCTACTATCAACCATCAACTAACAATTTGGTTAGCTTCTGATCGAAGACCATTAGCATATTAGAGTTATCAGTCGATGCTCATTCTGGTCTACCACCAACTTATCAGTATTACCGACATATAGTCGGCCTATCTGCTCAACAGATCCTAACCGTTATGAACGGTTATCGATTACGTGTCATGGTCATTAATGAGAATAAACAGCTCACTAACTTCATGATTATGGTCTGATAATTTAGCGTCATAAAAAGCGGGACCACGTATTCGACAGTTACATCAGAATCATCTATAAAAGGAAGGTAAACAAACAGCATGGATAAGGCAATTCTGGGCTAAGACTCTGCCATTCTAAACATTCTTATCTGCTGTTCACCAACTCCCTTTCTAATTTAAGCATCGGAGGATCTCCGTCGGACATAATTCTGATCTGTGAGGACTTTGTCTTGCAGGTGCTCTTCACTGGTGACAGACGACAGGGGATTGGCCGCAACAGATTGATGCGCTAGGAAGGGGGTGACTACAGTCAACCATGCCAAGAATCAGAACACAACATTCGATTGGATCGGCGAGACAGTCTTCCCGTCGGAAAGATGTTCCCCCTCCACCTCCAATGGCAGAGCCCAATTCCTGATGTCCTGTGGTTACCATGGATACACAGATTGCTGCACTCATGCAGCAAATGAAAGTTTTGACGGAGATGGTTCAAAGCTTCCAGCAGTAGCAAACCCAGCAGCAGAAGCAGCCGTCAGTGGAGCAATCGATGGCTCAGTCAGTGCCATCTAGGCACAGCCGTCATTCTCCGCAGCGCTCACCCTCATCTTCGGAGCGACCGTCTCGACACCCACCGAGACGGACAACCACATTTTTGGCACTCTCACCGTGCCACCCTTCATTCACGGCGTTCTCCTCGTGCACAGTATCAAGAAGGGGAAACGACCGCGGACACTTTTTGCTTCACCTTCTTTGAGCTCTTCAGGGGGTTCCACCTCTGAAGTTTTTCAACGGTGACTTGACGACTATGAACACAAGTTCAGAGAAATTGATCGTCAACTCGTCCGACTTCAGGTGGAAGGTCGGAAGTCTTCCAATGACTATGACTTCCACAATGTCCAGCCTCTCTCGATGCATCTTGGATGAACCGATTCCCTCTCGGTTCAAGATGCTGCAGATGGAGTCATACGATGACTCCACTAACCTGATCGACCACTTGGAGAGCTATAAGGCTCTTATGATGATCTAGGGAGCAATCGACGTCCTCTTATGCATTGACTTCCCAACAACTCTTCGGAAGGCTGCTCGAGCATGGTATTTCGGGTTTCAGTCGGAGAACATTAATTCTTTCGAGCAGTTCGAGCATTCTTTCGTGGCCTACTTCAGCATTAGTCGAAGGCCGCCACAGATATCCGAAAGTCTCTTCTCAATCAAGCAAGATGAGACAGAGATATTGAGAGACTTTGTGACTTATTTCAATACAGCCACACTTGAGGTCAGGGACCTCAACGAAGACATGGCTATATCGGCCATGAAAAAAGATCTGAGGGGATCAGGATTTACTCTCTCTAGATAAAACTCTCCCTCGGATCTATGCTGAGCTCTGGAGCGCGCGTACAAGTATATTCGCGTGGATGAAGCTGCTTCTGACCGACGTCAAACAGACGGAAAAGATCAGAAGAAGAAACAAAAGAAAAGTGAAGCTCCGGTCGAATCAAATAGGCCGATTGTCAATAAACGAGCTTCATCTCGACGACGGAGTCTGAAACCGAACAACTATGGTAGGTATGACTCCTACACTCCTCTCTCTGCTCTCCATGCACAGATCTTGATGGAGATTGAAGGAGAGGAGTACTTACGACACCCCCCACCAATGAAAGCACCATTGAGGAACCGAGGTAGGAAGTACTGTCGGTTTCATCGTGATCATGGTCACGATACCGAACTGTGCATCCAGCTCAGGGACGAGATAGAGGTTCTGATTCGACGAAACTACCTCGGAAAATTCCGGCGTGATTGTTCGACTCAACCTCCCACCGACCAACAATCTCAGCCGCAAGCTGAGGAGATACTCAACAATCGACCAACGGTGGGAGTAATCAACATGATCTTTGGACGACAGAAGAACTGGGGGGCAACTTCCGAAGAAGAGTCGGTTAAGAAACGACGACTCGATAATGTAATAATTTTTTCGGAAGAAGATGTTCGGAGAATTCAAACTCTCCATGATGATGCTGCCATTGTCTCGACAACAATAGTTAATTATGATGTAAAAAAAAAATTAGTGGATAATGGAAGCTCGACGGATGTATTGTTTTATTTGACTTTCTCTCGAATGCGACTACCGATTGATCGAATTAGAAGAGTTTCGATGTCATTAGTCGGTTTCACAGGAGATGCAGTCACTGTGGAGGGAGAAATCACTCTCCCATTAACCGCAGAAACTGAACCACAACAGAATACTGTTCTCGTGACATTCACGGTTGTCCGAGTTCTCTCGACTTATAATTCCATACTCGGATGATCTGGACTGAATGCTCTGAGAGCAATAGTCTCGACTTATCATCTACTAGTCTAATTCCTGACAATAATTCCTGACAATAAATGGAGTTGGAGAGATGCATGGAGATCAACAATGTACAATACATTGTTTTCAATGTACATTGTGTATTTGAGTTTTCAATTCATATTACTTGATCACATTCTAAATGATTTAGGACAAAATATTTTAATTGTTTAAATAGATATTCAGATGGTTAAATGGACAAAAAGTTACTTGACATTTATGCGACACTTTACAAAGTTTGGCATTGGATGACATCTATGTTTTTGTGTGCTTCCATGTTTTACTGCAAACTATTTGTTGGTAGACGCTGTCTGTACATCTTTGAGTCTAGGCTTCCAAGGAGTGTTTTGAGGCTCATGAGTGGGGTTCCATATTTGTTGCATATCAAATGAAGATGCTCCCATGAGTTGACCTTCTTATGAGTTACATGAGAGACTCATGTTGGAGCTCATTTCTTTTCATACCACATGGAAAGGATGAATTTATTTTTTTATAATTCTTCTTGGTGTTAGTTGTGAGAGTCAAATTGCACACATATATGATGTATTTTGTCATATCTCATGTGTTAATGGCTAGGCTGTACTCATCTTGTGTTTGGAGTGGGATCAAGATTTTAAATCCCGTGGGACGGGGTTGTCCCGGTTTCCCCATGAAATGAGATGTGCTGTCGTCCCGTCTCATTCTGAAACTTGGGATAGAGGATGTCCCAAGACGTCCCAATTGGGGCGTTGGATACTAGTAGGACGGCCCTATCTCGACACATGGGATGGTACCCCATCCAGGCATCTCACGGGATGTCTCGTTGGGACTTGAATCCTTGAGTGGGATCTCATGTTCAAGTCCAACTCACCAACATCTTTTTCCTTCATTTAATGTTATATTTATTAGATCTTTACTCTTCTGATGAAAATTAATGAGGTTTACACCTCACCCACATTTAGAGTTTGGATGCCTTGTCTTCAACCTCCATCTTTTGAATATCTTTTTTGTTTGTCACTATGAAGAAAGGTTTGCCATACCCCTGTCAGCTTGGTAAACAGTCTGAACTCATTAAAAAGCCCACTCTTGATTTGATTATGGCTCGATCAGTTGGCGATCATCCCCCCCTTTTGAAACCCTTCAACTAGCCCCCCATCGTGGATCCCTCCCTCCTCTGGCTCTTTGCCTTCTCCTTTGCTTGATCAGCTTGTGATGACCCTCCTCCTGATCCCCCGGCTGCATCCTTCAAGACCTTTGAACCCTCCCCCTTTGCGGAGGCCCCCTCCTTTGGCCCCTTCGCCTCCTTCTCTGGCCCTCTCTTCCTCTCTCCTGCCCCCCATCCTTCCCTAGCTATGGCTACGATATGGGTTGTAGTCCCTGGCTAGTCCCCAATCTATGGATCAATCTGCACTTCTAGGTGAGTCCCTCTCTCTCTCTCTCTCTCGCACGTGCGCGCCCACCTTCCTCTCTTTCCTCTTTCCCCTCTCCGTCTCCCTCCCTCTGTTGGTATGTCCTAGAATGGCATGTTATGGACCTATAGTGCCAAACCGATTGCCGGCTGATACACCCTCTAATACCGCTTTGGCAAACCTTGCTTTGAAGTGTGATAAATGTGGCTCCACATAGTTAGATGGTAATTATCTTGGCAATTCCATGAAGATGTTCTACCTCTTTTCTAAAATAATAAGCCACATGCTAAGCAGCAAAACTATTACTGCTAACAGTAACTATTTTTGTATTTACATTCTTTACACAATTTGATGATAGACTCTCTGTCTCTTTGTGTATGTGTGTGAGTGTGTTTTTTTTTTTTTTTTTTTTGTGGTTGAATCTGGGACTCGAACATCAACCCACATTATATGTTTAATAAAAAAAACCTGATTGTTGTAGATTTCAATGAAAGCAACCATGAATTTCTTACCAATATGTTATTCTAATTGACCATCAATTAGTTATTTCTGCTATGTATAAAGTCAACCTGTTTCTTACATTTCCAAGCTGAAAGTTGGAAGTAGAGAGAATGATGCCTTTTTCATTGATACTCTATCCGTAATTCTGTTTGGAATGACACACTTATGTGTGAAAGTTCAGGCAATGCTGGTACGTTTCAAACACAATTAAATAGTGGGCTAGGATATCAACCAATACTCCGTTAGGTACATATACATGTTGTGGGGACCTGAGATGTGGAAGTATTTGGTGACAGTAGGAACTAGGAGCCTTAAGTTTGTCTATGCTAATTATGCTAATTGAAAAATGCACTAGAGACTGGCATGATAAACTGTGAACCTTTTATAATATATCCGCAGTTGGAATTGAAATTGTTGATAGGGTCTACACTTGTTGAAATTCTTTCTGATACTTATGTGCAAAATCTACTACAATCAAGAGATGACATTGATTTCCCTTGTTATAGTGTGAACCTATATGTTTTGCTTTGAAAAATTCTGATTGTAAATGTATTTTCTTTTTTTTTAGTTTAATTGTATATGTTCAGTTATCTGAGTTGTGCCACATCTCCTTGTGGTGATCTATAATATATCAATATACCTCCTGAGTTTCTGATTTTTTCTTGAATTGTTGGTTTCTCCCTAACTATTAGATTGGTGAAGTTGTTGACGGACCAGGGGATAGCACAACCAATCAGTTTCTAGATGGTGTTCGTTATGATCATGGTATACTCCAATGCATTGTATTTTTGTAAATACAGCAGTCCTTTTGTTTTTTGGACTTTCTTATGCATCCCTGAGTGCTTTGGATTTGTTCTGTAGTGTTTAATGTTGACATAGGAGATGGTGAGCCTCTTCGTAAGTTGCCATATAATCTGGGAGGTAATCAATTTTACTATTTTTGCTTTTTTTAATCTTACATTATTATGGGGCCATTGTACTTCAAGGTTTAGCAGTGTTTCATGATGATTCATGTTCTCTTAGCCTTATCTAGTGTCAATCTAACTGCTTTTGTTAGAATTTACATGCAAAATTCTTGTTCTATTTAATTTGATGCTTCCTGTATTTTCCTAGAGTTATAGGTAATTGTTTTTTACATTCTCGAGTATGATCCTTTTTTGGAAGTTGAAATACATAATAAGTTGAATTATAAACTAGTACTTTACCTGGAAATAACATCCATTGGAGTTATTCATGTAATCTTTAAATGATTAACTGAATCAGTAATGATGGTCTAGCCATGAGCATTGTAGTTCATACATGGTTCACATGAGAAGGGGGCTTGTGCGAAGGCTTAAGAAGTGACAAGGCATTGTCTGTTTTGGAGGGTTTGGCCTTGGACAGTAACTAATGGCCGGTCAACTTTCACTAGATGGGATTGGGTTTGTTTTTCACCTGTTGGGTTCAAAATCCATAGAAATCATTTGGGCATGTCATCAAGTGCCAATCTCGAGCGCAATCCTAGTATTTATAAGAATGATGAGCTATTTGTTTGGAAATGCTACAAAGAATACCATCAAAAATGATTTCTTTTGGGAACTTACACAATTGCATTGGTTTGTAATTAAGTTGACAGGAAATCAGTTGGCAAATTGTCATGCACAAGAACATTATATGGAGGGCTTTAAAGCAAGATTTCAGGAACCAGTACCAGTTCCCATAATGGTTCCTGATGGGTACAATATGGTATCAGATACCGTATTGTATCGAGTGTCGTTACGGTTTAGCATGCCGATCCATACCAGCATACAATTTTTTAGTCTTTTTTTTTCTAATTTATGTTTTATTAATTTTTAAACTACTTTCGATCCAAATTAATGTTTATTTATGTTACACAATAAGTTTATCATCTCGAAATAAAATAGAAGTATAAAATTGCGTATTAAATGTATCTAAAGTACAAAATAAAAAAAAATAATGTACTAACCTCAAGATCTCTACTAATCTAATATTTCATGTAGTGTTTGTGATGTTCGTTGATATCCGGATCATCTAAAAATATATATATATATATATATATATATATATATATATATATATATATATATATATATATTTTAAAAAATATTTATAATTAACGAAAATTTAATGATTTTAGTGTCATCGTGTAGATCATCCAAAGATCTACAATATATAATGAAATTATATCAAAATCACAAATTTTTGCATGATTTTTTCTTATTTTTCTAGTTCTTGCCTTTGCTAGTAAAAGGCGAAAAAAATTTATTGAGCCAGAGAATGGTGGATTATCTTGCTTACGGTCGAAATATGTATGAGTCACAGTTTGTTGTCATTGTTGTAGAGCTAGAGAATGGGATTTTAATTTTTCAATTGACCTTCGTCATCTATTGGCGGAGTTAGAGAAGAAAAACTTCTTTGTGATATGTGAGATGAGGTTGCCTTCCAAGGTAGCCTCCAGACAAAGCTTGGCCCAACCCCACTCCCCCCACTCCCCTACGTGATTAACACAGTATGGCTCAGTTCGGGACCAAATCGAGCCAAACTGATCTGACCCGCTCGGTTTCGAGCGGTTCTTGCATGAACCATACCGAACCAACTGGTTCGGTGTGGTTCGCGGTGTTTTTCAAAAATTCGGTCTGAATTGGATCGGTTCTCTGCCAGCACGGTATGGTATGGGGTGTACCGGCCGGTTCGGATTGGTACGGAATATCATGCTTTAAAGGATGTGAAATTGTTGAATTGTGTTAAGGTACTTGGTGGAAGAGGAGAACATTGTACAAACGCATGGTGAACTTGAACTTGAAATAGGATTCTTACTCCAATTTTCCTTTTGCACATAGCCCTTTGGTCGGAACAAATTGTTAAGGAATTATAATCTGAATATTATGCTTGTTGATTATACTTGCATCACTTCCAGGCTTCTAGTGGAGATGTATTTGTCTTCTTGTACAAAAAGTAAATAAGTTGCCTGTCTTTGAATTTCTTTCTGCTAGCAGCCACAAACCCTCTAGTTTGATGATCAAACTGCTATTCTTATATGTGAGACAATATTAGCTAGATGTTCTGTCATAGCCAACCCAAAATATGAAACAAAAACCTTAATATGCTGGCACCTTTTTGTTTCTTTTCTTTGCTCGTTCTGACATTTGTATGCTATTGTCTTAGTAGTTCTGACTTGGTTTAGAAAGATGTATTGATAGTGTTGCATGATATATATGTTTACCTGCTAATTCGACATCCCATGTTTATATTTTAACTTTCTCAAGTGAATATTAACTAATTTAATGCATAATTCTGTAAACGACAAGCTGTTTCCAGATAACCCATATGCAACTGCTGATAAGTGGCTTCTCAAAGAAAATTTGCCTGCTTCATATCGCCAACAAGTTGTAGAATTTATACTTCAGAATACTGGGCAAAAAGACTTTTCTTTGGATGCATCATTTCGGGACCCTTACACTGGTGGTAAGAATTATGAATTATGCTTTTCTCTTTTTAGGATATCTCATATCGATATTATTCTTCCAACTGCACACTCTATATTGCTGCTAACATTCACATTTTTTGTGTCTGTTTCAGGTAGTGCTTACATACCTGGAGAACCTTCTGTTCCATTTGGTATGCATTCCACATTAGGTAAATTGTAGAAAACTTCTGTGGTAGAGTTGGCTGATTCTTGTTTTGCTTCAAAGGGAATCACTTAAATCCAACATTTTCTGCTGTACTTTCGATACAAGATGTTTGTTGCTTTAGGTTATTTTAATTCCCTGCAATTGCATGTATTGCAGGTAGTGCACCTAAGCCAACTTTCAAGCATATTCCCAAGGTAGCTGCTTTATACCTTTTTTCAAGTATCAATTAACAATGAAGAAATGATACTTAAAAATACTATATGAAAAGCACTTCACTGCACCACACACATCCCTGCTCCAGTCCCTGTGTGCAGTGATTGGTGGACTGGTACATGGGGCTCTGCTCACCTATCACCCATGTGACCCTTTTGTACCATACTAATCCATGATGGCCGTGTGGGACTGGTGCTCTCAGTAGGGAGGGGAGGGGTGCTGGGAAGCAGCACTCATTCTATCTCATACACTTTGTACAGCTAGTTGATGCTTCTTGTTGGGAATTATTTGACATAAGCCTGGGTAATTTGGGTAAAGCTTGCTCCATCTAGCTGTAAACCTTGTTAACTTGCGAACGTTATATAAACATAGCAAAACTATACAAATAAAATACCATTTGAAGCATATTCTGAAGGTATTCTCCTTTTCTTTTTGTGTTTGAGCATGTGCATGTGCGTGTGCATGTGCGTGTATGGTGGGTGGGTGGGTGGGTGAGGGTGAGGGTGTGTTTATCTGTGAAGATATTTTACTCACCATTTGTAATTTTTACTGGACCATGCAAGTTCAGGAAGGCTGTTGTGATTTAATGGTTGGATATGGGATGGCTTCTCTGGAAAAGCTAGCCATTGCTTGATGTTTGGAAGGCTTGCTTTTTCCTCCTTTTTATAATGTGAGGACTGAGGGTATTGTATAAACATGGCTGGTGACTAAGTCTCTATGGTACAATTTGTAGGAAGACTTCATGGATGCTACATGTTTAATCAATCGGGGTCTGTCAAAATGCTTTTGCTGACATAAGTGATTTGGAGTTGGAGAACCCATTGGAGAACCTTAAAATGCCGGTGCATCTCCATCCTTATATATTTAAAACATTAGGAAATCTGACAAATTGGTGAAATATGGTAAAAAAATAAGCAGTTTGTTGATCATATGTCGAGTGTGGAAGACAGGTTGTATAAGAATGCTGTCAATCCCAAGTTGCTTAATCCTCAAATAAAGGCTTGGTCATTTAAAATTCTGTTACTGAGGTAGTACTATTATTTGTTATTCATTGTGTTTTTTTTCCAAATATGTCAAAATTTTGAACCACATCTTGTAAAATTACCCCAAAATATGGTCGCAACAATGCTGGTCATGGGTGTTAACTGGTCTGAAGTGGATGATTTGCAGTATATTTTGTTACCAATTCATATTTCTTCTCTTCATAGCAGGCATGAATTTGGGGAAAATATTTCTACACAGTTAGCTTTAACAAAATTCAGGTTTTGGCTGTACTGACCCGTTCTGCCATTAGAATACCATTCTATAGGGAGAATGAATGATGTCAGACCAATTGGAGATGGCCTAGACCTATGAAAGGGATTACACTAGTCACTAGGTTTAAGCCAAGAAATTTCCTTACTGCCTTGTCATAGAAAATAGGGCAGAAAGATGTTTTTGGTAAATATAAAATTCAAGAATGCCAACTGAGTTTCTGTTTTAAGTTTTTGCTGGAGGTATGGGTCCTAACAACAAGTTTCTAAGTTCTAATAATGATATGTTGATTGACAATAGTCTGTGATAATCTCGTAAAAAAAAGCTCAGAATTAAATGAAAGTTAAGGTGAGGCTTAGAAGACTGCAAGTAGGAATGAGATATGTAGAAACAGACGAGATAATAGAAAAGTGTAGAGATCATTAGAGGGGAGAGAGAGAGAGTGGGAGAGAGAGCGAGAGATAGAGAGAGAGAGGAACCTGGCCTAAAGAAATACTTTCTGCTTTCGAAGTAGATCCTGTATAGTGTCACTAATGGCCAGCCATGAGGTCCTTCTGTAGATTTCTCATGACTTGACTTTCAAGTAGACTAGGACTCTTAATGACCAAGAAACTATTCACCAAAAGCTTAAATGGAAAATTCAGAATCCCACAATACCCTTTCCTGAAATACACCTAAACAACTTGAAATCAAATTGTAATTATCTTATAACTTGCCTAAATGGTGTACCCTAATATAGGGCTCTTCAATGAAATAGGACTCCAGAACACACTAAAAATTAGCTAAATGTTGGTACCAAAAATGCAACAAAATTTAGGGAAATTGATTTTTCCACTGTCGCTCATTTCCATTGTGGATCATGTCCCGGATCTTGATGATTGGTGTCCTTATATTCGACCATTGGACCTTCAATATCTGATGATAGAGGCCCACAAGACTTTCGTACTATCACATCGCTAGATGGTTGTTCTAGTGCCCTTATATTGATGACCAACAAGCTAGAATTGTCCATTTGATGGCAATCTTTGATGAATCCACCAAATCATTAAGGAATGGATCTTCATGTTGGTAGATCTTGATTGTGGACTCTTGAGTCATGTCACAATATTGCCATCAGTGCTTTGCATGCAGATGTCCACTATTTTGATCCTTGCTTCAATAAGTCTTATGGATCATAATCATCCATTGCAAAGGTTCACATTTGACAAATCTCAGGTGCAACTTGGGCGGGAATTGGGCTTGGGCCGGTCCGAGGCCCATCGGGCTAGGCCAACTTCGGGTCAGCCTTCGGGCTTGGTCTGAGATAATTCAGACCAGGCTTGGGCTTAAATACAGAGCCCAAGGTTCGCAAACTCGATATCGAAATCTGTATCGATTGTCGGTCGGTATGGTATGGTATCGTACCGTACCATATCAGACCGTACCGATAATAAAAAAATTAAAAAAAATTCCATCCAATGATAAAAAAAAATAAAAAGAAAATCAAGCCGAACCGAACTGAACCGATACCGTACTGGACCAAACCATCCAATATCGGGCGGTTCGGGCCGATACCGAACCGATCGGTTCGGTCTGATTTAGGCTATTTTTTGAAAAATCGGTTTGAACCTAATCGGTTCTTTGCTGGTACGGTACGATATGGGGTGTACTGGCCGGTTTGGGCCGGTGCGGAATATACCATGATAGAGCCCGTTTATCTTTCAGACTGGTTCAGGTATACCTTTGGCCCATGTTGGGCTCGAGCCCGAATGTCAGTCCGAATGCGTTGCCCGAGTAACCACCTGCTCCGCTGCTCTTCTCTGCGCACAGACCCTCATGTAGACTGCCATATGCCGCCTCGAGCATGAGTTCCACCAGATCCCCGGCACCAACCACAACCGCCTCGACCTCGAATCTGTCTCCACTTGCAACCGCTCCAGCATCTTCTCTGCGATATCAAGTCCTCCGATGAGATCTGCGCCGCTGGCAAGTCCATCACCAGCGAGGTCAAGGGAGCCTCCGTCGTTGCCACGGCTGACCTCCGTGCCATCGCGAGTCCATGATTGCTGTCGGGTATGAAAAGGAGTGCGTTCGTTTCTACAAAAGCCTTTGCAAATCCATCGTCGACAAGGGCCTCTACCGCCTTGGCTTCGAAAGGCTCTCTTAATTCCAGATCCAGAAGCTCGATTGGGAGGTCCTTGATCTCAAGATCCACTCCTGGCTCGGTGCTGCCCCTGTCACCCTCAGGACCCTCTTCTTCGGAGAATGGATCCTCTGCGACTACGTCTTTGTCGGCTTTGATTCCATTGGCGAGTCTTGCTTTGCCGATATCACCGCGACGTCACCACCCTATTCCTCGGATTCCCCGAACTCATGGTCAAAACGAAGCGGTCATTGGAGCTCTTCCGAATCCTTGATGTCTACGATGCCATCGCTGATCTCTGGCTAGAGATCGAGGTTGTCTTCTGCTTCGAGTCCACCACTGCCGTCCGGTCCCAGGCTCTCGCCTCCCTCAAGCTCGCCAAGGCGGCGCGAGCCATGCTCGCCAACTTCGAGGTGGCAATCTAGGACACATCCAAATTACCGGTCCCTAGCAGTGCCATCCACCCACTGTCCAATCGGGTTTGGGCTGGGCTCGGGTTCGGCTTGGGCATGAGTCTTTCAAAAAATTTTGGGCGTAAGCCCAGCCCGCGTCAGAAAAAAATTTCGGGCCGGGCTCGGGCAAGGGTATAACTTGGCTCGGTCTGGCCCACTTCCAGCCCTAGGTGCAACATCCTTGCATGGTATATTCACAATAGTAGGCTCTCCATGTGATGAAGCTTCGATTAGATTCATCATGAAAAATTCTCCATCTTTGTGACTTTTGACCTGTGGCATTCATTGACATCACATCATGTTGATAGATGCCAATATTAGGACTATCCCCTGTCTTATCACACCCTCTCTCTCCCCTCCTCCCCTCTCTTTCTTCTCCTTTCCTCTTCCTTTTTAATCTCTCTTTTATTATCTTCAATCTCTCTCTTGCTCCTCTATATCTCACTTCACTATTGTTTCTTAAATATAGAATCTTTGATTTGAATTTTTGTTATCGGACCATTATGAAACCCTGCCAATTGACAAGTGTTATTTAGATTCTTGTTCTTTGGGCATATATCTCATCTAAAAGTCCAAAAGAATATTTTTAGTAGCCTTCTTGGATTGTACAATCACTAAAAGCACCTTCTCTGCCCCGTTTTCTATAGCAGGACATGTTGACCCAAGCTCTAGTTTAATCCATTCCACAGGTCCTCCCATGCATTGCAGGTCATCCCCAGTTTGTCCTTATGGTATCAAAGTTAAAGGTTCCAATTCTTTTCTTTGTTTCTTTTCCTTCCTCTTCTTTCTATCCCTTTTCTTCTCTTTCATCATCATGTTATTTAAATTAGAGGTTTCAAGATTGGTGCTTTCCATCAATTGTCAAATATGAGAAGGTGTTTGGGTAAATGCATTGTGATATACGTCTATCAAAGATGATTTGGCATCACAGAGACTATGTTGCAAGAAATGATAGTAGTCCAAGCCATTAGAGACTGGACATTGCATAAATGTAGTTTAATCACCTCCAACCCTTAATCATCAGCAAGCTTCCAGAAATTTCTTTTGTTGCAACCACAAATCCATCTACATAAAGAGCTACCAATTAAAAGTGTTGTAGATGGACATCTATGTGGCAAGAACTCTGTGATCAAAGATCTATCTGTGGAAAGTCCTACGAGTGAAGATATTCATATCAAGAGATGACAATTGAAGATGCATTGCTAGACAATCCTTTAGGGAAAAATGAAAGGCCAGAAGATACAATCTTTGAGCATTTTCTAATTGATGAAGACATTAATTGCAATCAGTCGAGCTACATCGATGGTGGCTCTATGAAGATTTGTTTGTTGCTGATTTTGTAGATCTAACAGTGAATGCTATCAATCAAGTGATCAAAAGCTTCATTGTCACTGAGCAATGGGAACAGAAAACCAATTGGTATTGTGATAATGAAAAGGTTACAAATTGGTTTTGATTATCAAATCTTGAAGATCCAACACATGAATTGAGGGCTTTGTAGATTTCCGCTGGATAGGACTAGATTTCCGCTGGGATGCTAGTGGGACGGGTTGTCCCAACACATGGGATGATACCTTGTCCCCGTGTCTTATGGGACGTCCCTCTGGGACTTGATTTTTTGGGGCTGCCCATTTGGACATGGCCCGTATCAATCCAACAACTTCAAGCATGAATCATGTGGGAGGGAAAAAGGGCCTTCGTGGGTCTTTTTTACCTTCTTGCAAAACCAGCAGGTCTAAAAGCTGGGATTTGGGCAGTAACTTGGGTAGGCCCTTAAAAGACTACAGGCTGGGCTGGCTAGTAAGCCCAATTCCTGCAGGATATTCCTGCTGGAATACCCAAACAGGCCCTAAAGCTTTGTGCTTTAGATCTTGAAAGGATTGCAGGTTTCTCAATGTTGGCATGCCATTCTAGTTTGCTCTATAATTCATGCAAGCTTGTTCTTTGGTTGGATTGGGTTCGAGTCAGAGTGTCGGACCCATGTGTTTTGGTAGTGGTGGACCTGCTGGTGACCTGACCAGATGTGGTCTATTACCAGAACAAAAACTTTGGGCTTCATATCTTGAAAGGATTTCAGGTTTATCAATGTTGGCATGCCACGCTAGTTGGTGCAAAATTTGCAACTATAATTCAGGCAAGCTTGTCCTCTGATTGACTGTGGCTCAGACCCATCTGTTTTGATAGTAGTGGACCTGATGGTGACCTGACCATACTTGGTGCGTTACCACCCCTAGTTTAACTAGGACTTGGGTTTAATTAAATGAATGAACTAAGATGAGAGTGGCTGAGAGGGTTTTGTCTGGCATCCTAGCTTATTGTCATTCATTGTTGGTGAAGCACTTCTGGGCTTTGCTTTATTAGAATACTTCATAGAATATTATCAGTGTTGGAGTAGCAGTGTGTAAAATAGTTCCATGGTTAACTTTTTTGTTAAAAGGAAAGAACAATTTGTCCTGTTTCCAACATGTAGTTCAATTGGCAAAATTAGAAGAATAGAATCTGAATAACCAAAGACTGTTGATTATGTCTTAAAGATTTAGAAATGATGATTGCTTGGTGAAGGCGTTCTCATGGACCTTTATATACTTTAAGGATGCTGGAGAAAGGGATGCAAATGAGCTGAACCAAGCCAAGCAGAGTGCCAAGCTGCTCAGGCTTGGTTCTTGTTATATGGAATGGGCTCAGGCTTGGTTCTCGTTATATGGAATGGGTGTTCCAAGCTCAAGCCTAGCTTGTGAGCAACCGTTCAAGCTTGGTTTGTCTGTTTACCATATGAGTTTGTTATTAAGTTGAGCTTGAGCTCTATTTATTTCAGCAAGCACAAAGTGTTCAGGCTTGTCTCATTTATTAGTCAAGCTCAACTGATGTTTGAGCTTGGTTCCTCTCCTAATTGAATGAACTTGATCCAGCCTTCCAGCCTGGTATTATGCCAAGCCCACGATTTTCATAAACAACTTGGCCCATTTGCATCTCCTTGCTTCGAAGAGGTGCAAAATAATTCAGTTTCCAATCTGTGCTTGCTCAGTCCAGTTTAAGATTTTATGGTTTTATTTTCAAGTATATTTTTGTAAAGGATTGCTCATTAAGTTGAGTTCATCCTACTTATTTTCTGCAGTTCTGATATACAGATGCATGCATGCATTCATTCATACATGCATGCATTCATTCATACATGCATGCATACATTCATTCATAAATACATGCATACATTCATTCATAAATACATGCATGAACACACATACATGCATGCGTGATGTATGCATCCATGCATTCATATATACATACATAGATACACGCATGCATGCATGGTACATATATACATACCCACCTCCACGGTGATTTCTTTCTTTAAATAACCATCGGGTCAGCAACCCCAAATCCCATTATATCATGTATACTTGCAGCATGTGGTGCTACTTAGCCTTCTCAACCAAGCTAAATCTCTCTACATATTTCAGCCTTTTTAAATTTGGAATCTCTTTTTCTCTCTTGCTTGCTTGCTCCATGCGCTACTTTGGAAACACCCTCCTAACTAACCACCTGGCCTTCTCAACCAAGCTACCTTACTCTATACATTTCAACCTTCCTATATTAAGTATCTCTCTCTCTCTCTCTCTCTCTCGCTCGCTCGCTCTCACTCTCTGTTTTGGAAATACCTTTCTTACAGGCACATCTAGTCTCTGGCATCCTTGCTTATTATTCATAACTTATCCTCAACCTTATCCAATCCCTTTATTTTGCTTAAGAAACTTGAAAGTGAATACCTCCCCTACAATGATCAAAATTCTTGCAAAAGAAAATGCTTGCTCCATGCCTGCTCTTGTGTGTGTGTGTTTTTTTTTTCAAAGAGATTCTTTTCCTTCGGATGAAAAGGTGATTTATTAGCAGTTTATCAAGTGTTCTTTTACCAAGAACACATAACGCCATTGTAGAATTTGGTGTACTGTTGCTGTTGGAGTCATCTTTCGTTACACCTATTTGTTAGTTTAAAGCATGATAGAAAGAAACATAAACCCAAAACTATTTTTACTGAGATATGTCTAAGGAGCCAGAATTTTTGGAGGTTAATATGGTACCGAAGTGCATCTTTATTCATTACATTATATATTATTAATAATAAATACATAACATGGATTTTTTGAGTTTTCCTGCTGTTGGCAATTTTGGACTCAATTTAGCAGTTAGTATCATATTCATGTTGTATAGAACAATATAATAAGCAGGGGCAAAACATATTTTATAGATATTAGCTATTTAAATGTCAGTCTTGCTATGAATTAAAACTATTGTTTCTTATTCAATTACAAAAGAATGTTGAGCGTAGTCAAGGTTCGAAATACCAAGAAGTGATATTTCTTGACCAAGGGTGGGTATGGCATATGCCATATCAGGATATTGATGGATATGCACAGATTTGCCTGCAGACACCCTTTGCATGCTCTATTTTGGTTTCACATTCTGATTTGGGGTTTTTCTTAATCACATTTCCTTATCTACTTTTGCAAGAACTAATGTGGGAGTATCAAGTTAAGCACCCTCATCAAGTTATTCTGTATGCGAAGTCATTAGCATGCATAAGTATCATATAACATCACATAGGTTGCAATCTAAAATATATTTGAACAATTACATGTTAAAATTAGCAATAGAAATGCAAATGAAGAAAGAAAGAATATATTTAAAGTATCACTTAACAATATTGGTGCTTGTAATCTAAAATCATTCAAATGGTTGCCGCTATCATCAATGATTGTCTAGTAGGCAGTCTTTTGGTGATTTGACAACATTTTTTAAAATATATATATGTTTCTTAATTAATTAATAATATGTACTTAATAACCAAACCTTTTATGAAAAATGTATTACCTAAAATGTTTAATTATCTAGCACTTTACCTATATTTTTCATTATATTATTTTTTAATATTTTTTGTTAGTAATAATTCAAAAATAACTTGAAAATCCAAAATAATTTTAATAACTCTTTAATTGAGGGCTTTGTAGATTTGACCTGGTGTAAAACACAGAAAGCCAAACTAATGGGGATGTTTTTGTTGGATTGATTTGAAATTTGCAATTATTTTGGGCCTCATCTTTTGTGGAACCTGCACATGTCTAAGTCCAATCAATTATGGATAAAATTTGGGTATCATGGGTGCATCAATTGTGCAAACATGCTGCCCTTTCTGAAAATTAATAATCCTTTATTTTCGAAATTGTTTTTATTTATTTTTAACAAATCAATAGACTAGGAAAGGTTACTTCTGCTGGGATTGTAGAAAGGCCCTTCTTGAAAGCATATTCAATAATCCGAACAAAAACAAATTACTCGGGCTATTTTCAAATTTATGTGAATTTTAGTATAGGTTGGGGATCAAACTGAAACCCCAAAATTAATTTTGATCTTGGATTCAGGCTCTTATGAATGAATCTATTGGGTCAAACAAGGTTTAATCTCAATCTGTCAGACCTTCCTTGAAGTAAAAGGGGCGGGTAAAATATACCTGGCTATAATGAATTTCTACATCAAATAATGGTTGTGGATTGGTTGATCTAGTGCAAAAACCCTATGGCAGCTTGTCCCCTTTTCCCTGTCCTATTTCTACATTGAAATGCTTAAAAACAAGGAATAATCACCCTTGAATCTACTTTTTGAGCAATACCTAGGTGTACTACTTGGTTCAAAGGTGGTTCAGCTTAATTTCGTGATGAACCAGGCAACCATCCTTGATTTGCCCTCAAACCTCTCATCAACCCTTGGTATGGGTAGTTCGGAGGAGGATGAGATGATATGGAAGTGAGCCTACCTATGCCAAGCAGACTGTGTGTGCAGCAAACTCTTGGTGTTTCAAAACTTGCACACTACATAATAAATATTTTATTCATTTTATTTTTTAAAATAGATTATTTTATTAGCTATAAATATGTAATGACTTCATGAATTCTTGTATTTTTTTAGTCCCTCCCCTGCGCCCAATCCAACCTCTGACCTCTTATTCACTCTGGAAGCCGGCAATCCTGGCTCCACCCCAATTTACATGCATGCATCTGTGCATATATGCTAGCATATGCTGTGGTTATTATCTGAAAGCTTCCAGTAACTAACTAATGTGGAATGGGTTATTGATTATTATGCTCGGATCATATTATATACAGATAGTTGACATCACTGTTAGTTATTGCTATGGTTGTACTTTATTTCTACTTCTCCTGCATGCCATCTGAAGAATTTAAGTTCACCATCAGAAAATGTTGGCATTTTGTAAATGAACAAAGATGGATTTCGGAGAATCTAGTACAATATCCTCCATGAGACTCATCTGATATTGGTGTTATTTATGATTGTCAGTGTCATTGTAAATTTATTTTCTATTTCAGAACTTCCAATATTTGTGACTTCTGCACAAAATTGTTTGATTTTACCATATTGGTTATGCAGGACCCATTGTCATACATTTGAGTCAACTTTTCTTGTCTATGCTTTGACTCCTTTTTCTTTTTCAGAAAGGGATGCTTTTGTTTGAGTCAGCTCAGTTTGACGGAATAATGAAGAAGATATCGGAGTTCAATGCAGGGCTATTATCTGATACGGTGAATATTATCTGGCTAATTTAGAATCTATGAGTTGGTCATTGTCAATTGATGAGAATGCCACTTGCTTACCATGTTGGGCTTTTATGTCATTGCACTGCCTCATGCATGATTCAGCTTCTAAAAAGATGTGTTTTACATCACTAGTTGCATGTTGTCATTTGTATTGCATGAAGGATTCCTTCAGTTGTATAATCTACTAACGTTGGTAATTTTTCATCTTGTTTTGACTGCCATCCATCATATAATAATCTAAGTTGTATTAAGGGCTCTTTGTGGACTGAGTTGCTGTGGCCATGTATGTTTCCTATGTGGTGGGTGGTGGGTGTGGAGAGAGTGTCGCGAAAGATGGAATATGGGAAGACTGAGAAGGCAAAGCAGTCCAACAGATTCAACTCATTCAAGAATTTAGGGACATTTAGAGGGGGGAAGTCTTGACTTTCGAGTCCATGGCACTTGCTCAAATATTGGATCCATGAAGGCACTAAATGATCGGGCAATCAATATTCTAGCTGGAGTGCCAGTGCGAAATGGGTTTATATTGGTCTTATAGAGACTTTTGTCACAGGCTCTATTCAATTATTGCAATATATGGGTTATATGGATATCCCCTGATGGAAGTTATAAAGCTTGTAGATTACATGTGTGTTACTTGTTACGTATGCATAATGGAGAAAATGCATTAAATTCAATGATGAAAGGTAGGAGACAAAAGAATGGAAGAGGAATTGTCAAATTATGGGCTGTTAGGGGATGACAAGCTTCTCTAGTCCTCCAAATACCAGTTGTCTTGGGAAGGCCTCTTTTTTGCATGGCAATCCCACCAACGACCATTTCATGCCACAATAAAATAAGAAGAAAAAGAAATAAGACTTGTAAGCAACAAATACCGGAAAGGAAGGCAGGACAGCTGTACATTCTCTTTCCATACAATCCATATGTACAGAGACAACAGCAGACTGATACTAAATTTGTATGTGTTGCAATGTAAGTACGCAACAACATGTTTTGTACTATTTTTGACAACCATAATTCATGTGCTATTACATGTGATTGAGGAATAAGTAATAATTATCGAGGTGTTTAAAAATTTGCTTGAGTTCCTAGCTTAAATTTCTTGAGAAGTATGCAAATGTTATCATTGTGCTTTGACTTAAGATATGATGATCATACTTCTCTCTGGTGGCCTTATCAATGAGTCCAGGGGTTTTTTTGACACTATGGGATATGTTGGTTTTGGAAACTTTATCCGAACAGTTGGTTTCATATATCCTGAGCTGAGGAGATGAGTTAAAGATGTCTAATTATGATTATCATTGCTTCAACTTCTTCATCTTGAATTCTGTATTTTCTTATGTGGGCTAGTCAGACAGAGGGGGCAATAGTTTGTTAGTTATTTTATAGCTCATATTTATATTAAGTTTTTTAATTTGGCAGGAGCAGAAGTCTTTGTCTTTGACAGAGCTTGAGTTGTCCAGGTTGGCTGCCATTGTCAAAATTTTAAAAGATGCATCACATTATCACTGCAGTAAATTTGCAGATGCTGATATTGTCTTGTTGTTGAAGATATTGAAGTCCTGGCCACTTTCAATGATGTTTCCAGGCGAGTCCTCTCCAGCACTCAGCACTTTTTTCTTTCCTTTTTGCTGTTAAAGAACTTCTTTCTTTCTTTTTTTTCCTTTTTTGGGCTGCTAAAGGTGCATTGCATAATGTGGCTGTAAAATTGTTCCACATATATTATCATGCATCTTGATACTGTGAATATAGTTACTTATCTTGGCTTCAAATAAAAAATGGTACAATTTACAGGCTTTCATTATTCCAGCTTGACATATATGCTTACAGGAGATTACTGGTTCCTACATAATTTTAATTCTTCCGCTTCTAGTTTTCTAACAGATTCTCATTATTCTTTTCTTTATTTTAAACTATTGTATCATGGTGTTCAGTTATTCCCCTGAAAAATAGCAAAAATTATGTTGATTTTGCCAAGGGACTTTCAATATATTAAGTTAATTTGGTTCAAAATATCTTCTTGAGTTTTTTATTGGCATTTTGTTCTCTCACACCCTAACTATTTTCTATTAGGTATTTGAATCATTTTTTATGCTATTCATTTCCCTCAAGCCTATATTGTCATCGAGCAAGCCATCAAGGTTAGTTGTGAAAAGGCCGAGGCAGGCAGCTGCCAATTGAGCCCTCCAATGCTTCAAATATGCATCCCTAAGCTTACATGTATGTAGATGAGTATATATGCATCATTATCTTATATATACACCCCTTCCAGTATACATATTTCATCATCAGACCTATATTTTACAATGAAGTCCAAAAATCACCAATTTTCATAAGAACTAAACATTAATAAAACACAATAACAAGATGATGCTAACACAGTATATGCATATAAGTTAACACTAGCAAACAATAATCACAAGTAGCGCAAAATGACGAATAGTACTGATGATCCAACAAAATCAACATGAATCATAGTTGTAGACACACAGTGATGTAGTCCCTTAACATTAGAGGCCCAAAGAAAATGGATGTATATTAAAGTTGATCTTAGATGTGGACAGATCTGAATTTTCTTCTTTTAAGAGAAGATTAAATTGAGAGAAAGAGAGTAAAATAAGTGGAAAAGACAAAAGGAAGGGGATTAAATATAGGAGAAGACAAATATACACAAGGGAGACGAAATGGAGGGTAAAATTTCTGTAAGGGACCCACTTCTTTAATCAAAATCCATTACTCATATATAATTCATCCCTCCTCATGAAACAATATTTGTAGATACTCTAACAAACCTAAAACAATGTTTCTCTAATCACAAAAGACTCTCCACTTACCTATGCTGGACCTAGGAGACTAGTTTACATTATCTGACTCAAAGTAGGACTCCTAATCAAACAAAGACTTCCATCATCTCAATTTATTCGCTTTCTTTGAAAAAGATGCGTCACTAAAAATTTTCCAAAAGAAATAGTAAATTCTAACTCCATAGGATCTCACTTAAAAGAATCATCAAAATCTTTCTAAATCACAATCCTAGTGAGTTTAAAACTTTTGTAACCTAATCTAGAGCTAAAGTAGGACCTTTAGATGATAATCCCACTCATAGGACTTAGAAACCCACTGAAAAAACAAATCTTAACAATCAAGGATTTGGGTCCCAATGGGACGTCTCGCGGGGTATCGGAACAAGGTACCATCCCATATATCGAGATAGGATTGTCCTGCTAGCATCTCAGCATCCCGATTGGGACATCTTAAGACATCCTTTGTTCCAAGTGTCTGGACGGGACGGGACGGTGGCATGTCCTATTCCATAGAAAAACTGGTGCAGCCCCATCCCGTGGGATTTAAAACCTTGCTAACAATTGTTCGAAAATTCAACGAAAACAACAAATACTTAACCTACTTCCCAGGGAGGGGTACACAATACAAAGCCCATCTTATGCAGGATTTATGCATGCAAAGCTTAGTCGCTTCGGCATCTTTGTGCCTAAGCAGATGCCTAGGTGCTAAGTGGACACTTTCGAAATCGCTTAAGATTATCTTGTAATACTTCCATCCACATAATTGTAGGCCTACCCTCCATCTAGCTGCACCTCCATTCCTTTTTATCGGTGCCTCTTCAAACAACATAGTATATAACAAAACATCTTAATCTGTAATTTATAACTAAACTTTATTTAAATAAGTTTATTTTGATTTTGCTGTTTTTGTCCTTGTTCTACATGATGTTCACTTCAACATCCTTTTTTCCACTATTTTTAACTTCTGAGCATTTTACTCTTTTGGTTGCCCAACATTTTGAGCATATAATATTACTGGTTCAAGTGTTTATGCAACCTTCTTATGCTTCCGCAGACTTATTCTAATCCTTATTTGGTTACTGATCAAACTCGCCTTTTATGTACACTGTTTCAGAATATTTTAATCTATTTTCTGTCATCAGATGATTTCTAATCATTCAAGCTGCAGAAGTAATTTGTTTAATGGATTATCAGAAATGAATTGGCCATTAATAACTATCTAGTTAAATTATTTTTTTATTGCTTGATGGACAGTTTACATTATAATGCCTGTAGTAGCATGTATTAGGCATCTCAACCTAGATATTTAGCTTGACTGGAATATCACATTACTCTGGATAAATAATTGGAACCCTTGTGAATTCTCCAAGATATTCTCAGCACCTTGGATATGAGATTTGGTGGGGTTCTATCACAAATCCCGAAACTTTTGACTTGGTATTTCTGGAAATGAATAGGATTGCATCATTTAAGCAAATGCTGATACACTATACTGGACTTTATCTCGTAATGTTGCATACTTTTCTATTATGTTCGCCAATTTGTAAAACATTTATCTGACATGGTCCATTGCTTCTAATTTGCAGTTATAGATATTGTAAGAATGATAATTTTGCATCCAGATGGGGCTGCTTTACTTCACAAGCACATTGAGAATGGAAATGGTATAAGCAATATTGTCCTTCTTCTATATTAAGATAACAGTATATTTTGACCTGAAATTTCTATTGTAAGTGAAATTAACAGTATATGTTATGGATTCGACAAGCACCAGAATGGGATAGCACCATTGGTACCATATAGTTCCAGCTGGAAACCAATACTGATAAGGGTAGTAGGATGTTGAAACCACCCACACCAATACATACTGGCTGTATTGGTGTGCGCTGATGGTGCTATACCAACTATGCTGGTCATACTAATGGCTTTTCATTGTTTTTGGTGCTGTCAGCTTTGTTACATGTTATCAGTAATGGTTATCAATGTTGACACTGTATCATTGGGTTTGATATTGGTATTTAAAACGATGGTATATTTATTGTAAGAAATCTTGTTGTTCAAGCATGGTAGCCATTATAGAGCTATTGTTTGATTAATCTAACCAACTCATTGTACCTTAAAGTTCAAGGACTTTTATTTTTATGCTGTGACAGATATACTAATGGAGACATTTAAAAGAGCCACAGCAGCTCCTGCACAGGCTGCAAACGTACTCACCATGATACGAGCTATTGCAAACCTTTTCAAGCATTCATATTTCTTTAACTGGTTACAATCACATTACAGTGAGGTTAGTTTTTCTCCACCAAGTAAGGTTTCTATGTAGTTGACCTTGAGCTGATTCATGTTTTAAAGTGTGAATGCCGGTCTCTTGTTTAACTTGAACTACTAATTGCTATTGCTATAGTTGATTTTTCTGGTATCCAGGGACCTGTTTGGATTCATCTTTGTGGGAAGCTCTCACATGTGGGAGTTTGGTGGTGAGAGAGTTGTGGATGATGTTGCTAGGAATCAAGGAGGCTAATCAATCTTCATATGACCTTGAATTCTTGTCATTAAACACCTTTCTGGATGGATTTTAGTCTCTTAAAACATGGGGATAGAAGATAAGAAGAATCGATGGGCCTCCATAGTCTCCCTACTCATTCGTACCCTCTGCTTTCCCACTCCCCACCCCACCTCCACCAAAAAAAGAAAAGAAATCAGCCTACTTGACTTCCATGGTGCTGATATAGACCCACAATACCAAAATTGTGTGTTGAGCTGTAGAAACCAAAGAAAAACTAAAATCCCATAAAATTCCAAAAATGGTGAGGAATGACCGGAGACTAGTAGGCATCGATCCCACAAATAAGGTATGGTGTCCAATAGGAATTCCAAGCTTGGACATATAAGTAATGAGAACAGGCTAGCAAGGTATGCAATCTCCATCATATTGCTTGGTACAGGGGATATACCATATATTGAGTGTTGGTGCTACGGTATTCCCCGCATATTGAGTGTTCTGTACCAACACTCAATATAGGATTTTACCGGTTGCGAAGTGGTACAGGGTCTAGTATCAAGATTGCGAACCTTACAAGCTAGTATAAATGATTTTTGAAATGGTAAAGAATCTTACCACCGTACAAATGAAGTCTCCAATTACAAGGTGATAGCACACCATGAAGGACCCTTGAAAAAAAGATCTTTGGAAAACCAGAAAAGATATTAGATGGTTGGCCAAGCAAAATGATGGAAAGTGGCATTACTAGAGTCAGCTGAAAGTAGTGGAAAAAGGATCAATAAACTTGACAACTGAAACTGTAATGATGCAATGAAGGGATCTTGAGCGACTATAGATCTAGATCAAATTAAGAAATAAAACAAGCTCAAGGATATCTGAAATAATAGAAGGGGATGTGGAATGTGAATGAACTGCATATCAAAGACCATATAAGCCATTCAGTGTATGGTTGGAAGTCAGTTTTCACAGAAGACTGGACCAGAGGGAAACCTGTTTAATAGAACCTGCATGGGGGTTCTTTTATTGTCGCCTCTGTTGTCTAGTGATGAATAATGCATAAATTGTTTCTTTAAAGTCATTTGCCACATTAAGTTTGGTTAAGGTTTATGGGGACCTTACTTTACAAATCGAAGCTATAAATGGAAAGCTGTCAAGCCAATGAACAAAATCATTTGTCTGTCCAATGTTGAGGAATTTTGATAGTTGCAATATTCGTGATTTTAGCTGTGCTTTAACACGCAGTAAATGTTCAAATATGTGGTGGTGATCTATTCTAACTGTAGAAGTAGGTAAAGGGTCACCTTAGTGCTAAGTGTTGAAATTTTTCAAAAGTCCTACATTAGCGTCCTAGGATTTAAAACCATGGAATTTACGTCCAAGTCTTGGAGCAACTGCAATATTTACAAAAGCACTTCAGGGTGTTGACTTGCAAGCTTGCGGCCCTAGTATCGGCTGCAGGATACATTTTTTCTGACTGAAGAATGAAAGCCTGGAGTTATACAGCATGTTAAATATGCATCTGTATGTACTGTGAAATACACATCAACACTAGAGTTTTACAAAATCAATGTCAAAGTCAGATATGGTTTTAACCATGCTTATGCATTACTAAGACTTTTATGGCAAGGGTCCTGTAACTAGTTTAATATTGCTCTATATTTCGGGTTTTTTTGATTCCAGTTATTCTGCAACTAGTTAATTCATGAACAAAATAAGTGTTGCCACAATTTGCTTAATCATGAATTTAAACAGAAAGCCATTCTCCATCTAGAACTTAATTTCAATTAATTAATATTTAAAAGCTTTCTTCGATAAGTTTAAAACTTTTTGGTTTCTCTGTTTAAGACAAACAAGAGATTGTAACTTTGTGGGGTTAACATATGTACTGAGGGTAAGAACTATGGGAAAAATGTAAGGAATGATGATTTGAAGTATATACTTTCTGGCATCATTGAAGGCAAAAACTTATGATTGTTTAATTCTTGATAGTATTTGCATTAATCTTTGTCCATTATATGAATTCCCAGATACTGGATGCATTGTCAAGTTGCCGGTCATTGTTTAACAAGAATGCACATCTATCTTATGCCACACTACTGCTAAAGTAAGTCTCTTACGGTGCGTATATCTAAATATTTGGGTTATAGATACTTCAATCTATTAAATATTAATCATGAAATCCAGACCCTTCTTAAGTGCCGCTAAAATTTCCATAGGTGTCAGTGCTATCTTTTTTTGATTCTATGAGTTGTTCTAAGGATCCTATGGCTGTTTTGGAACTTCTAGATATTCTTGGTTGGGTATGACTGAAAGGGCCCTCAGTCATAACTATCTGTAGTGTCAAATCTTGACTTAGGTTGAATGCATCATTTTTTACCTAATTGTTTTTTTCCAAAAAACAAACTATGATAATTAGTTTCTCCAGCAGGCTTGTCACATTTATGTTGTGTAATTGACTCTTGGAAAATAATTCTAACACTTAGGATTCTTCTTAGTTGTATTCTTTATATGGAATAGTCCATGAAAGGAAAGACACAAACTCATCTTGTAAAATTTATACCTATGGCACCCTTGGTATCTAGGTATATGTTCTGAAGTTCAAAATTTAAAGGTTAAAAGCATTTTAGTTCCATCTTTACATCTTAGACCTGCTCCATAAGCATGAAGAGCTCTCCTCAGATTGTTTGTTCTTATGTAAAGAGCTTCTGCTAGACTTTTTGGAGTCACTAAGAAATTATCATCTAATTTTGTGCTGACTGTAGCTTGATATCCTTGTTCTAAGCTCCATTTTTGTTGACCATGCCACCATCTTTTGGTCAACTTTGAGCAACTCAAATGGAGGGGAAGCATCATGTTGGTTTAGTTCGAGGGAAAATTTGGCAGCTTTGAGTCACAAAATGAATAGTTTTCCTGATTCTTTTCTCCAAAAACAGCTGTTGTGTTTTAGGAGGTATGCTTTGATTCATTGAAGAAATACTTGATTACATGAAAGAATCAGTTAGGTGAGGTTAAACATTAGATTTGTAGTAGGATCATACTGCACTTGTAACTTCTCATCCACATATTACAGTCTGCATACATAGATACAAAGTACATCATTACATGACCTGGAAATTATGTCCCGTTATTCTAGCTTGTACATGTTCTTCTGTTGTCAATAATGATGTTGATGGCTTAGACAATATAAGAGATTTTCATGGGGTTTGTAGTATCGGTATATATTTCAACCTGTCTTAGCAGCATGTGTTTTGACTTATGAAGCCCATGTCAAGGGTTGAAGACTGATATCAATTCTCCAGTGGTGTGGGTTCATATGAGTATAAAGTTTGTTCATCGGCAGCACATGCCCAAGCCACTGCCTTGAGCAGTTATATTTGACTTTCTTCATCCTAAGACACAAACTTGGTCAACCTTGCCGCATGGAAAGCACCATAGATTTGGGTGAGTAATCTTTTCCAGTAGTAACTTGCAATTGGGTATGTCATAACCCATAGTGGCTTTGGAACTATAGTGACATACTGACATGCACAGTTTATTGTTCCTGAGACAACCTGCTTTTGCTTAATTACTATATCTCCAGAGCAACTTGGTCAGCAACTGTGTCATCCTAGATTGTGGGCTTTCAATGCATCTTGCCATCTGTCACTTTTGATATATTGTATATTTGTGTTCTTGTGTCTTGATCAGAGAATTCTTAAGGATCCACTGTCTCTCTATGGTCTTCCTGATGATGTTAATGATTACACATGTAGTTGTCATATTGGTAAATGGGAATCAATCAGTTGCAAAGTAGTTCTTGCTTCTGCATCCAGGTAGTACCTCTTTCCTACCATAGTGCACATAGTACCTTCTTATAAACTCCAGTTGATGGGAACAAGCCACTTCTATATGATCCTTCTTGTACCACATCTTTAATCTTTGAACTTTATGAGCTGCTTCCACTATATTTTGCCAGTTCGAGATAAAGTGCTTTTTTAGCAGGTTCAGTTCCAGACTAGACTGCCATAGAGAAAAAGTCTCTAAGAAAAAAGACTACTGGACACTTGGTGCCACCTTTCGCCACCACATTATATTAGTAACCTATTTATTTAAGGGCAGCAAAGGCAAGTCAGCGGCTGAAAAGGTCAACCAATAGACCAAGCGCCAGAGTGAGGGACAGCTAGCCAGATAACATGAAAGGAAGAAAATAAGCTCTGTTCAGAATGATCAATAAAAATGATTGGGAGTAATGATCGAATGCCGAGTAGAGTTTATAAAGTGGAGTGATCATTGCTTGGAGACCCGATGGATGGGAGTCTCCCCCATAGGAGCGAACTCATTCCCATTTGATTTTCCTACCTTCAGAGGTAAGGGATCTTTTCCCGTTGAGCCCCTTTTCTCCTCGGTCCACTGAGACAAAATGTAGGATTGGTGCCAACATTGATAACATGCAGTCCGTGTATTCATTTTAGCTTTGATTTCTTTGTGGGGGATTATCTTGCAGCTTTATGGTTTGATAGTATGTCCCTTGAAAAAAAAAAACTTGAAAGAATAAGGCGATCTCTTGTCATTCTTGCAGTCAACAGTATCATCTTCAAGTCTGCAATTCTTAGCACTTCTTAAGAATGATTGGTGAACTAGATTCATGAGGTCAATTCCTAATATAATTGAAATAAGTGTTGTTATTTACTGTTATGGATACTAAAATATTATCTGTGTATCACTTTTTAGGTTGTCCTGATTCAGCTTATTGTTTGTTTTTATTTACCATATTGCTTTCCTAAGTACTTTTCTGATGTACAAGTGAAATATATTCATGTATCATGAAGCTCTTATTCTTTTTTTTCCCTCCAAATTTCTTTGTTATTGTAGCTATGCTGTTCTTTTTGTCGAAATTAAGGATGAGGAAGGCCAGGCTCAGGTTCTCTCTGCAGCTCTTGAAGTATGACCAGTTCTTCACGCACCCTCTAAACTCAATTCATATCTTCCTTTCATTATCTTACGTAGTTTTGTTTGTGCATGACATTAGTATTTAAAATATCCGTCTTTTAATCCAAATTCTAATGTTCATTCTGTTACAGCACTTGTTGTATTCTAATATATCTCTCCCTAATGGCTTTTAGATTGCAGAGGATGGGAATCAAGATGTTGATTCAAGATTCCGAGCACTTGTTGCCATTGGTTCACTGGTATCCTTTGAAATTTAAGTTTATATATGCAGTTGTTAAGCATTTATTTGAATTTTGGCTTGAAGTTATCCAGTTTTCTAGAATGCTCAAGCTTTTACATACATGCACTTTTACATACACATACTAAATACATATATTTGTATGTAGCTGCTAACATACCTCCCTACCTATGTACGTTCTGAACGTTGATGTGCATTGATCTTTCTTGTGTTTCTTTTAATCATTTTCTTACTTTGAAAAATATTAGCTGCAGTATATCTTTGCAATCATTCTAGTGTCCTGTTCCATAATTACTGGATGGCACTATGACAACTGTTCCTTTGTTTTCTTCATGCTTAGTGGTCTTGTTGTGCCTAGAACCACGTTCATACCAACCTGATCCACTAAGAAGCTGATTGATAAAACAATTTGTCCAGGCAAGAGAAACAGTATTTAATATGAATCAGCAAAACACTTCATTTCTTCATTGACGAGGAGAAAGTGTAGAGAAACTATAGAGAAAATGACCCCCACCCCCACAAATAAAAAAAAAAAAGGAAAAAATAAGAAAGAAAAGAAAAAAAAGACACCAAAGTTCAGATTTGGAACAAGCCACATGACCTTGACAAATTTCTTGAAACCCTCTTAGATTTCTCTCATGAGCGTACACTAGAGATTAGACACATTTATAGAGTTCCTAAACCCAAGCCAAGTAGATCCCAATGATAAGAACTTTCCTGTGTCAACAAAGTCCTGTTAACATAAAGTGTAGAGTTCCTAAACCAAACCAAGTAAACCCCAATAATAAGAACTTTCCTGTGAATGTATCTGTTCACCAAATCCTGTTAACATAAGAATTTGACACTATATTCGACAGGTCTATTTTGAAAGTATGCTTTTCATGTGATGGAATTTGAAAAGTAGAGAAGGAAAAGAAACAGAAAAACGGCTTTTTCTAATCTTTAAGGCTAGTCAAAGAATCCAAGCCTTGATGTTGAAAAGCAATGAAAAATGTGATCTAGTGAAATTTCCTTTGAAGATCAGGGGTGCTGAGTTACTTGTCAGTGCGTCATTTAGCCTTTTTACTTGATGCCAGTTAATTTATTTTGAGTTAATAAATTTAGCAGGGTAGAATAGGTTATCTCAGCACTGGTTGGCATGTCCCATGATGGTTGCTAACTTTGTTATATTAAATTCTTCTGTTGATCAATTTCAGATTTGGCAATTTTAGTATGTAATATCTCCACTTGGGGGACTGTTATCCCACACCTCTTTGTATAACTTTTGAGACAGTATAATAGAATTTCCTTGGGTGTTCTTTACTTGGGGGACTGTTATCCTACACCTCTTTGTACAACTTTTGAGACATTATAATAGAATTTCCTTGGGTGTTCCCTGTTCACCTGATATATTACTTCTGCTAAGAAAATACATTGATAGAATTTCCTTGGGTGTTCACCTGATATATTAATTCTGCTATGAAAATACATTGATGTGAATTGCATATTACCATTTCAGATGATTTCTATGGTTTGAAACATGGAGGGTCTGTTTGATGCCTGCTCAAAGTAACCATACGTTTGTCTTTATATGGTTGTCATTGAGACAAAGTTTAATAGTGGGTAAGGAATTCTTCCAATGGAGGAACTTTAAATCATACAATCCCAAAAAAGTTGGGATGCTGGAAATTGCCTTTTAGATGGAACTTGGCATCCTATATGTTTTTGGGGATTGTTCAGTGGAAGCTGCAATGGTGTGATTTCCTCCATTAGTTTCTTCTCTTATCACTATCCATTCCCTCAACATTGACGATGCATGGAGTTTAGGAAGGACAGCTTATGCCAGCATCTTGACAGGCTGTTTTGAATAATTTATCTATTATTGACTACATGACTGCTTCATTTTTACTCCTGAAATTTTGACATGCTGTCCCTAAGCTTTAAGACTGCCATCTGCTATTGGGAATATTAGTTCCTTTCAATATATTTTCAATGCATCCATCATGAAATCTGTACGTCTTTGAGGAGATCCAGCAAAATGCAAATGGTTTGCAACATTGAGGGGTTTTTCTGCTACCAATGATATAACTAAAATTTTATGCGTTTGTTTTCCTTGATTTATTTTAAATTAGATGTTAGATGGCCTTGTAAAGTCGATTGCAATTGATCTGGATGTCCAAAGTGTTGCAAATGATGCAAAAGCTTCAATGGAATCAAAGATTGCAGAAGTTGGGGCTGACATTGAGCTTATAATAAAAGCTGCATAACAGCCAATTTGCAGGTACTTCCTATCTTAGGATCTCTCCCGAAATTTTTCCCTTGATCTTTCTGTTGCTTGCTGGTATGGGTGATCATGCTTAGGATCTTCGGTGCAGCCAGCTAGATTTGGTCCTGATGATATTAGCTGCTTTCTTTTTCTATCCTCACAGCAATTCAGCAAGTTCAGGAATGCAGATTAATTCTATTAGCATGAGCTGAAAAGCAGCCTTTGGCAAAGAGGGGCTCTGTCATGCAGTCAGCCGAAAAGCAGAAGGCAGGAGTGCATCTGCATGCGCCTTGGGACTAAAAGATACTTTCACCAACTTGTGTTTAATAGATGCGTGTGGCCGGTGGACTTGGAGTTTTCTACATTTGCTCGTTAATTTCTTCTCATGGACAGGTCCTGAATCTACGTTGAACTTAATTAGTCAAGAAACTGATGTCTCGAACCTATGACCCGTGCTTTGTCAACTTTGATTTTAAGGGCCTGATTGTTTTTATCTGTTGGCCTGCATTCACAATTCGGCCCAAGGATTTTTTTTGTTCAATGCAAGTCTAATGAGTACTAGCGTAACATTTTTTTGTGCAGCCATCTGATTTTGCAGGATTTATTTTAGTCTGCAGTGGGCGTTATTTCCATGTTATAGGTGACATCAAATAGGTTTGCAATGGGCGTATTCCGTGTTTTAACAAAATTTATGTGATGTTCTGCTGTTGGGCTGATCGCTCAGTCTAGAAGACCTGCATGACCTTACCGTGTCGCATCCACCACGGTAGTGTTTGAGTGAGGCATGTTCGGCTATTTGTTAGTTAAGATTTCTATTATTGTATTTTTTTTTTTTTTAATGAACCTTAGTCGAGAAGGACGACTCTGGTTTTACATCCCCAGCCCTTCGCCAACCCCCCACTCTGCCTCCTAATTTGAAGTCCTTTCACATGGAGCAAGTTGATATTTAATGTGTTTTTCTATAAGAGGATTAGGGGATGGTTGGAAAGTTTAGACGGTGGCACATGATGAGGGATTATGTTTCAGTTTATTGCTTGGTTTTATAAAAAGTGCTCCTAAATGATTGCATATTCAAATTTTGTATCTAACTTAAATTTTTAGAAAAAAGTTCAGTTTTGCCTTTTTTTTTTTTTTTTTTTAAAAAAAGTCATACTAGGGCAATGAGTGAAGGTTTCTCACTTTGCTAAACTATGTTCTCTAATCATGGGGATTCGTATCACTGCTTGGCAGGCAATATGTCAATTCGTATCACTATCATGGCGATTCGTATTACTTTGCTATCCTCTTGATTATACAAGAAATGCAGGAAGAGTCATTATTTGCTTTATAGTTTGATGAGAGCTTTTTGTACGGTGGTCAGCAATTTTCAGGTTTGGATTGGTTTTGGTCAAATACTCAAGACGTGCGCCACCAATTTTTAGGTTTGGATTGGTTTTTAGAGCTCAAACACAGTATCTGGAGAGGAAGTCTGTTCCCTGCTTAATGCAAGTGTTGATCCAAAGAGAAACAAGTTGCTTTTGAGCACCGCAACTGTAGCACTTCGATTTTGGGATACCATTTACAAAACTACTAGTTTACACATACCTATTATTTGTGGATTAGTGGACTTTTCTTTTTTTTTTTTTTAATGTTTTTCAATTAGCGTTGAATCTTGAAGATGGCTAGAAAGGATGGGGCTAGATGGATAAACAATTGCTATGGATATTGTTAGCACAAGTTCCGAGTTGTTCGAACTTATCAGCTGGCGTTCCTCCCCTGGTATTGTTAGATACCTATTAAGCTTGTCGGCTTCATATCTCAGTGCTCCAGAGGCAACAAAAGAATGAAAATAAAGTAGAGGAAGAAAAATCCTGCTCAGCTCCATGTTAAGGGCTCTTGGGCGTTGCCAGCGAGGAATGCTTTAGGAGAGCAATGACATCACTCGGATTTGACGTCTCACGGTGGACCAGATAGTGCGTGGACGTGTAACGTGGTCAGTTCAGGCAGAGTCTTCTTTTGCAAAGGCGTCTTAACACGGGATCCGGCTTTGAGCATGGGTCGTCCACGGTGAGTGTGCACAGTGCTGTGCAGCCATCATCTCGTGATGCCCTATCCATTTGAGCCCTGGATCAAGTTCAAAAAATAAAAATAAAAATATGATAAAGTCTTCTTCCACCGATTTCATCAGAGAAGAGAAGCCAAATCTGGAAAGAATTCGGCCTTCTCCCCACTCTATAAAATGCTCCCTTCCCCCCAAGACCCTCCACTGGCCTTCCTCCTCTTTTCCTCCTGATTTCTTCCGTTGAAGCCGTGACCTCTCGTACTCGTCGAAAATTGAAGCCGACGACGCTGCTGAAGCTTGAGGTAAGCCCTTCTCCTCCTTCCTCTCTTCCGTTCCCTCCTCATGACTTCGTGCACCCTCGTCGGCTGTCGGGATCATCGAAAAATCTATTAAAAAGTGAACTCCTGTTTTGCTTTGTTCGGCTGGGCCATCTCCTCTCTTTTCCGACCACCAGCACCGTCGTTTGTGGTGTCTCATCCTTAGGTTTGGATCCCCACTTCTCTACCTATCATTCTCGAAAGGCCTTGGCCATCGGCAACTAGCCAATGATCGGAAAACAAGAGGAAAAGGGGCGGATCCCCTGTTTTTCGAATTTTTTTTTTAAAACCCTGCCGGCTGAGCCTCGCTGCGGTGATCTTTTGCTCTCTGCTGTCGGCCGTTGCTGTCGGACCTCCGACCATACCACCGTCCTCACCGAAGCCCGAGCCACCGAGCCCCCTTCTCTCGTGTCCCTCTTCTGTTCGGCCAGAAAAAGAGAGAAGAGAAGAGGAAAGAAAGAAGAAAAGAAATAAGAGGAAAGAAAGAAGAAAAAAGAGAAGAAGAAAAAGAAAAAGAAAAAGAAGAAAAAGGAAAAGAAAAGGAAAGAAAAAAAAAAGAAAAAAAAATGAGAGTGAGTTTTTCTCTCTTCTCTCTCTACTTTCTCTCTCTAATTTCTCTCTAGATTCTCTCTCTACTTTCTCTCTAAAATTTTTCTCTCTGGTTGCAATATGGATCCTAGGATAAACTTGAGATGAAAATTAGATGACCTGAGATTGCTTCGAAATTCGTGCAGTAGATTGGATCCTGGTCTGGTCCTTATTAGAAATTTATAATATTGGTCATGGTTAATCTATATTGAGTCACCCTGATATGACCTCTGATGATCTCGATCATAATTGTCTCATTTAAAGGATACGAAGATTCTCTCTCCACTTTCTCTTTCTACTTTTCTCTCCAAATTTTTTTCTCTCTTCATGGATTTTCTCTCTCTAGAAGTCTTGTGGACCAATGGAGGGTCCAGATATTTAGACAAATCTCAATTTTGGTTAATCCTAGAAGAGATCCTGGATTTGTGTTATTAGGATCGTTTATCCATAATTTCTCCATATATGATTTTTATATTTAATCCTGATCATGTAGAGATATAATTATTGTACAAGAAGATATGGAGCAAAATATCTTAATTTCGGATTCGTAGATTGAGGAGCTCATCGAATTCTACTTTTAGATCGATCATTGATAGAGGTAAGAATCTCTGTACATGATCACTATTATATATACTATTTTATCGTTGGTCTTGCATCATTGATTTTGCATCGTTGGATTTGAGATCGATGAATTGCTATGCTTGAGACACCGTTATATTGCTTATATGATTTTTGAGCATGAGTACATTATGTCAATACATATGTATCAATGATTGATGGCATGATTGTATGGATTTGATATATCTAATTTGGTCATAGTGTAAATCAAAATTGATTTGGTGAAATCAACATATAATGATTAAATGAAAAAGAGATATGGTTTCGACTAGTCTTGTCATGTGGAACAGTCCGCCAGGAGCTTATGCTTGGGACAGTCCGTCAGGAGCTTATGCCTGCGACAGCCGGCCAGGAGCTTATGCTTGGGACAGCTTGTCAGGAGCTTATGCCTGGGACAGTCCCATGGGCTTATATGTGGATCAATCGGTTAGGAGCTTATGCCTGGGACAGCCCGCTAGAAGCTTATGCCTGGGATAGCCTTGAGAGGCTTATGAGTGAAAATTTGATCGGATGAAAATTGAGGCATAGTGTTGGTTGTCCAAAGCTAGAAAGAAAAAGATTAAAGATTATGTGATAATAAAAAGAGAAAGAAAAGACAAGACATGAAATATTGTTAAACAAAAGTATTTCACCTATTAACATATAATGATGCATCTCTTTTGACAAGACAGATAATTTATAGATATTTGTATTATTCCGGATATTAAACATGAGATTTTATGTTTTATTGCTTATTTTTATTTTCAGATTATATTATTATATTAGTGTGATATAAGAATTCTTACTGGGCTGTAAAGCTTACATCCCTTCATCTTTCTTTTTCTCTTAAGGTTACAGGATGCTCATGATTGGCTATGATTTAGATTTGTGGGTGAGCAGATGAATAGATAGAGTGTCATGATACATGATCAGAGGATTGAAGAAATTATATTTGTAATTATGCAAGTTTTACTAATTATGATTGAAATTAGATATTATGGATGTTGAGGTTGTAATAAATTACTTTTGGCCTTGCATATTCTTTAGGGCTTGCTCTAAAGAATGTGTGGCCATCACGTATCCAATCCAGGTGTTGGGTTCGGGGTGTGACAGAATGGTATCAGAGCCTAGGTCATAATCATTTAGAAACTAGGATATAAGTGATTAGGATATGATAGAGTAATATCAGAGCTTAGGTTTAAGATCACTAAGGTTATGAAGTGATATCAAAATTTTATATATGATCAATAAGATGTGACAGAGTGGTATCAGAGCTTAGGTTATGATCATTTGGAGACTATGATATAAATGAGTAGAGTATGATAGATAATATCAGAGCTTAAGGTTATGCTTATTAAGAATGTAATAGAATGATATTAGAGTTTAGATTATGATCACTAGAGAATATGACTTAAGTGAGTATGATATAAATGAGTAGAGTATGATATATAATATCAGAGCTTAAGGTTATTCTTATTAAGGATGTAATAGAATGATATTAGAGTTTAGGTTATGATCACTAGAGAATATGACTTAAGTGGTATTAAGGTTATAATTATTCAAAATTATGATTTTAGTAATATTTGAACTTAAGTTATGATCATGAGGAACATGATAGACATAAAAAAAAAGATTCAATAATTAGATTTCGAATCAATAGATACTATAATGAAATTTATACATAAGTGGTATATAATGTCTATAATAAAATTAACGAGTTATATCTGAAGCGAAAATTTAGTGTAGGGGCAAAATAGTAATTTTAAAACTTTTTCAAAATTACTATTTTACAGCGGAATTATTAATTAATCTCATTAATTAATACTAATTAACCCTACACTAGGATCTAAATATGATACAACAGCATGCATTTAAATTTGAAATTCAAATTTGAATCAGTAAACGTTTTACAGTACTGTGTTCAGAACACATCACCTTTTGCGGGTAGTCGATCACCGTAATCTGATCACCATCGAGGGGCTCTGATCGTCACGTCACAGCCACATAAATGTCTGGCCTCTGTGGATCGTCCACACGAAGCTCCCCTCTGATCAGCTCCTCACGAATGCTAGTTCGTGATTTCACCCTTTTGATGGCAGATGTTGATCGAACTCCTTCGATCGATGTGTGCTGACTTCTCGGATGCTCTGGATCATCTGCACAGTTGCTTGAGAGGCTGATGGATCTCTCCCTGAAATTTGGTGGACTCACGACACTCGTGGCACACCAATCTCACTTCCCGAACCCTAGGTAGAAACCCTAGGGTACACACCAAAAACCCTGCGCCCAATTTTCTCCCTTTTCTTTCTTTTTCTCTCGGAAGGTTTTGGACCTTCACCTTGCGCAGAAGCCTTCCTCATGCCCCAAAGTTTCTCTCCTAAAATTTCTACGCACGTCCCACCTTTCTCCTCTTTTTAAAACAACGTCGAACGTGTCTTATCCGCGTGAGAGGATAAAGACAAGAGGTTACACATTTGAATTCAAATCAAATTTGAATTCAAACGAAAACCAACTTATCCCTATCCTTTTGGGTGTGAGAAGAGAAGGGGCGTGGCTCTTTGTGCATGGAAAATGTTTTACGAGAAACCTTTTCTCGTGTAAGTAATGTGGTGCACAAAATGGATAAGGATGAAAGGGCAAGTGATAAGTTATCCATTCAAATTCAAACATGCTTTGAATTTGAATGGCTAACTAATTATTTTATCCATCCATATGGCGCACAAATGAGGGCGTGGGGAAGGGTTTTGCGTGAGAAAAATTTCACGAGAAGTTTCTTCTCGTGAATACAAATGGGTGCAAGGAAGTTGGGTGTCTCAGGGAATTTAAAACAAGGTGATTTGATTCAAATTGAGCCAACCTAGTTTAAAATAGGTTAAGCACAATTAGATCAGATTAAACCCAACATAACTAGGCTTAATTAGGCTCAATAAAATTTTAATCAAATCAGAAATTAACTAAACCTAACCCCTGATCAAATCAGGGACTAAACCACCTTAGCGATTAGGTCAACATTTAACCTAATCGGGTCAATCCAAACTGAATCCAATTTAATTTGGACTTGATCCAAAAATAATTACTCAATCAAATTGAGTTAATTAATGATTAAATCACTAATTAAATCTCTCATAAATATTGAGTCCAAATTCGATGGGCAATCAGGCATCAGAGACCATCGATATGAAACCCTGATCAAAGAGTTCAAATTTCAAATTCAAAATTTGAAATTCCAAATTTTGACCCCGGTACCCAAAATGTGTGGAACTCATGATTAGAGAATCCTAATTCTCAATCATAGAGTCCCAGATAGATAAGACTCATAATCAGCCATCAGATCAGAAAGGAACCTCTAATGTGTGTGACCCCGCAGGTTCGAACCTAAACCGGTAGCACAGGAACCAATTCCTGTACTAATCGAAGTGACCATCTAGCAATGGTACCCGACGACCGGATAGGTCGAATAATCGCAATCGCAACATTCAGAACCTACGTGAATATGGTTACCGTATAATTCATCCCTTTTGACCCCTGTGTTTAGGACGACTCAGTGTTAAACTGTCAACCCTGATGATATCATCCGAATCGCGCTCAACTCAATTAGTCCTGTGACTCCTCACTAGGACTACCCTGGCCAAGGTTTTGCTAAATTGAAACACGACTGTACACAGCTCCTAAACTGGAGTGGTCAATCCCATCTTGACACACGCACCGACAAGTCAAGTACTTGACTACGCCCAGCAACCTTCCGTTACTGAATTAGAAATTCAGATAGTCCAGTGCCTAAGTACAGTGAGTTGCTTGCAAGTCACCGTGGCGGTCTCAGGTCGGAGGGACATTTATACCCATATCCCATCGGAGCAAATCTTGACAGCAGAAATAGCTCCAGAGTTGGTCACGTTCAGTGCAGATGTACCATTACATCTCACCTGTATGCCATACCAGTGTCTCCACACTCTTTGGTTATGAGGACAACCAACCCATATGGCACACAACGACCTATGCTCGATAAACGTTGTCGTCCTTGGTAACAACGTATCATTTGGTCGCGAACATGTTTAAGGACTAAGTGACAAATCCTCCTTTGTCGAGTCTAAATAGTCCTAAGGACTTCACCACAACACAGGAGTTCATTAGAAGATGAAACATTTGTGATGAAAAAATACCAAAATAACTTTTATTTATTTATAATTCATGTACTAATACAAAAAGGAGCACAACCGTCAACAGGCTGACGATTGGCTTTGGGACACTATTTCCAACAATCTCCCACTTGGCCTAAAGCCTATCGGTGCAGTATCTAATACCCATCTTCGACTTGTAGTCGTTGAACTCCTTCACCGCAATGGCTTTAGTGAATGGGTCGGCCAGGTTCTCCTTCCCGTCGATCTTCTGAAAGTCGACGTCACCTCGATCCACGATCTCTCGGATGAGATGGTAGCGGCGCAGAATATGCTTCGTCCGCTGGTGTGCCTTTGGTTCCTTCGCCTGAGCAATGGCTCCAGAGCTGTCGCCGTAGAGCAGAATTGGACCAACAAGGGAGGGTGCTACTCCGAGCTCGGTGATAAATTTCCTCAGCCACACCGCTTCTTTGGCAGCATCTGATGCAGCAATATACTCCGCCTCGCATACTGAATCAGCCACAGTGTGCTGCTTGGAACTCTTCCAGCAGACAGCCCCACCATTAAGGGTAAAAATAAATCCTGACACACTCTTGCTATCATCGCGATCAGACTGAAAACTAGAGTCTGTAAACCCTATAAGTCTCAAGTCCGATTCACCATATATAAGCCACTGGTCCTTAGTATTTCTTAAATACTTCAGGATGGTTTTAACAACCTTCCAGTGATTCTCTCCTGGATCAGATTGGTATCTACTCACTACCCCTAGTGAGTATGCCACATCTGGTCGTGTACATGTCATGACGTACATGATAGATCCCACTGTCGAAGCATATGAAATTCTACCCATACGCTCTCTCTCTTAAGGTGTTGTCGGACAATCCCTCTTCGAGAGAGAAATTCCATGGCCTATCGGTAGATAGCCTTTCTTGGAATTTTCCATGCTGAACCTTTTCAGCATAGTATCAATGTACGTGGACTGGGATAAGCCAAGCAACTTTTTGGATCTATCCCTATAGATCCTCATCCCTAGGATGTAGGAAGCTTCTCCCAGATCCTTCATGGAGAATTGTGACGATAGCCAAATCTTTATTCCCTGTAATGCAGGGACATCATTCCCGATTAAGAGAATGTCATCCACATACAATACAAGAAATACTACTACTGGACCATTAGCCCACTTATAAATGCAGGGCTCTTCTCCGTTCTTAACGAAGCCATACGTTTTGATCGTCCTATCAAAACGTATGTTCCAACTCCGAGATGCCTGCTTAAGTCCATAAATGGACCTCTGTAGCTTGCACACCTTAGACTCATCTGTGGATGTGAACCCTTCAGGTTGTATCATATACACCTCTTCGTCCAGTTCTCCGTTTAGGAAAGCTGTCTTCACATCCATCTGCCAGATTTCATAGTCCAGATGGGCAGCTATCGCAAGCATAATCCGAATGGATTTGAGCATTGCCACAGGAGAAAATGTCTCGTCATAGTCTATACCATAACGTTGACGATATCCCTTGGCAACCAAACGGGCTTTATAGGTCTCCACCTTTTCATTTGTGCCCCTCTTCCTTTTGAAGACCCACTTACACCCTATGGGTTTTACTCCTTCGGGTGGGTCAATCAATGTCCACACATCGTTGACCTTCATGGACTCCATTTCGGATTTCATGGCCTCTAGCCATTTCTCAGAGTCAGGCCTCTGCATTGCATCCATGTAGGTGATCGGATCCTCATCGTTTTCATCAAGTTCGACAGGATCACCATCCCGGACCAAGAAACCGTAGTATCTGTCCGGTTGATGTGGTACTCTACCAGACCGCCTTAAGGGTGCATAATCAATGGGCTCCAGATCTGATCTAATCAAATCCGGTTCAGGTTCAGTAATATGTGTCGGTTTTTCCACCTGTCGAACTTCATCAAGTTCGACTTTAGAGGCAACAGTTCCTTCACTAAGGAACTCCTTTTCTAAAAAGATTGCCTTAAGGCTGACAAACACCTTTTGCTCATCAGCAAGGTAGAAATAATACCCTTTGGTCTCTTTTGGGTACCCTATAAAATTACACTTGTCAGACCTAGGTCCAAGCTTGTCTGTAATTAAACGTTTAACATAAGCCGGACACCCCCAAACCCTAAGGTGCGAGAGTACTGGCTTACGTCCTATCCATATCTCATATGGTGTTTTGGCTACAGACTTACTCGAAACTCTATTTAGAAGGTAACAAGCCGATTCGAGCGCATATCCCCAGAGGGAGATCGGCAGACCAGCAAATCCCATCATGGATCGAACCATGTCTAACAGGGTCCGATTCCTCCTTTCAGACACACCATTATGCTGTGGTGTTCCAGGAGGAGTCCACTGAGAGAGAATTTTATTCTCCCCTAACTACGTCAGAAACTCATTGGAAAGGTATTCACCTCCTCGATCAGATCGAAGAGTTTTAATACACTTCTCAGTTTGTTTTTCTACCTCATTTCGGAATAGTTTGAACATTTCAAATGATTCCGACTTATGCTTCATTAAATAGACATACCCATACCTAGATAGGTCGTTTGTGAAAGTTATGAAGTAGAAAAATCCACCTCTTGCACTTGAGCTCATGGGTCCACATACATCAGAATGTACCAGACCTAAGAGTTCACTGGCTCGCTCACCTTTTCCAGTAAAAGGTGACTTGGTCATCTTCCCAAGAAGACAGGACTCACAGGTTGGAAGTGATTCACAATCACTAACTTCAAGAATTCCTTCTTGAGCCAACCTATTTATCCTGTTCTTATTGATATGACCTAGCCTACAGTGCCAAAGGTAGACTTCTGACACATTATCTATTCTAGAGCGTTTACCGAATTTTTGAACCACATTAACAGGCTGTGATAGTAAGTAAATTTTATTATTTAATTGTCCAACAAATATTGTAACACCATTCAAAATGATATTACAAATATTTTTTTTTATTAAAAAATCATAATCGTACATGGCCAAAAGGCCTACAGAAATAATATTTAATAAAAAACTTGGACAATAGTGACATTCACTCAGAATTACAGTACGAGAATTGATTACAAGACTCATGATTCCTAAAGCTAGAACTGGAACTTTGCTTCCATCTCCAACATTCAGGAACCTCTCACCTTCATCAAATCTCCTACTGACCTGCAGACCCTGCATCGAATTACAAATATGATAAGGGCTTCCGGTATCCAATACCCAGGCAGTAGTATCACAAATCGAAAAGTTGCAAGGAGTTATTATATAATTACCTTGCTTCTTCTTTGGCCTGTTCGGATCCAGGGAGGCAATGTATTGAGGACAGTTCCTCTTCCAATACCCGTGCTTCTTGCAAAAGAAGCACTCCGCCTGGCTCTGGTCGTGCTTGCGCTTCTTGGTCTGACCCCGTGCTACTGTCCCAGCATGAGATTGTACCTTCTTATTTTTCTTCTTCTTGTTCTTCTTCCCCTTCCCAAAGGGTTGACGACGAGAAGAAGACCCTCCCACTACATTCACCGACTCCTTATGGAGTTGGTGATCCTTCTCAAAGTTCTGCAGCAACCCCAACAATCCGTGGTAGTTTACTGCAGGCTTTGTCATTCGAAAATGAGTAAGGAATGGGAGGAAGGACTTGGGCAAGGAATTAAGGATCGCATCCTTACCGAGCTGCTCGTGCAGAGGAAAGCCCAATTTGCTTAGGCGCTCAATCATCTCGATCATGTACAGTACATGATCAGTGACTGAGGCCCCATCCCTCATCCGAGCATTGAAAATGGCACAACTAGTTTTGTGCCTTTCAACGTCGTCAGGTGTGCCAAAGGAGTCGTTCAACATTTGAAGCATCTCCTGTGGCTGGGCGTTCTCAAATCTTCGGCTGAACTCGTCATTCATTGCTGCCAGCATAATACATCGAACGGTGGTGCGGTCATTGAGCCACTTCAAGTAAGTATCTCGGATCGCCTTACTAGCGTTCGGAGCTGGCTCCTCAGGTGTTGGATCCGTTACTACATAAAGGATCCGCTCATGCTCAAGGACGATTTTCAATTTTCGATACCAGCTATCGAAATTGGGTCCCATGAGCTTGTCATTATCTAATAATGACCGGAGCGACAGGGTAGTGGCCATAGCTGTTTAAAGAAAAACGAGACCTCTATTAGTACATAAATTAATACTAAAGACTTGGATTTTAGTCTAAAGTTTTTTCCAATATTTTTACGAACTGGTAGCCTCATCCTCCAATTCGAGGAATTACTTTAATTCCTTAATGGGTACTAGAATCCACACAGACTACACATGAGTCCAACTTTGGTTGGTCAACCCATGTGCATCTATGGGTAGGTTCTTAACCAGTTGTTTCTCTAAATAACTTCTAGTAATTGATTTTACCCCAGAACCTAATCAGTAGGCTTTGGCCTCCACTGAAAAGATCTGGTTAGGTCCAACCATTAACATGACTTAATTTAGTGAATCGGATCAATAAATGATCAGGTCCGACTTTGGCCGGCCAACCTAACCACCATCAGAAAGACTCGATCAAATTATCATATTATGAATAATAATTCCATTAGCCAATGAGCACCAGGCCTTTGGGCCTCCAATGATCATTGAACTAATGAACTCATTATCACTCACTTAATGGGAGGCTATGACTTAGTTATCATTATAACTTAATCATTTTAGGGACCTAATAATTTTGAGGATTTTATTAAAGAATAGTAGAGAAAAAATCATCCAGCCAATTTCAATCCTCCCACTGACTTCATCAAGTCAGATTAAAAAAGGATTTAATTAAAGCTGGCATTAGGAGCACCTAAATCAGTCACACTGATTTACCTAATGACATGGGTGAGCTCTAATCACCAAGTGATCTAATCAAAATCTAACTTACCAGATTGGCCAGGTAAGTGAGATCAGTGGTGGAGATTTGCCATTAACTCGTCAATGATCGAATCAATGCGAGTAGCTCCCGCTTAAGAACCACTGGTCAAAACTGCCGAACTTACCTTAGACACCAACCGGTTCATTAGTTTTAATTTTGATCAACTTAGTAAATAGGGCTCCACCGCGTAGCCATGAATTAAGTCCATCTTGGTCTAGTTAAAGACATGGACCCATTCAACTACAACTATTGAAGTTGAGTCTAGAGTATCCTTGACCTAATCTAATTCAACTTTTGATTAGATTTGACCAATTACTCCATTTAGTCCATTTTTTAAACTAACCTTAGGTCTAACCCAATTATGGACCTAATTCATTTAACCCATTGACCCACAAGTTTATGCAATTGTCTTAGGTCTTAATTCACAATTCTAGACCTACTAGATAACACTTAATTCTTTTAATTAAGTACTTGGGCTGATGGGTCAGGGTTTGGCATTTTGAAAATAATTTTCAAATTTGAAATATTTTATTTTCTGTTCACCTAATGTGTTAACTCATTTCACAAACGGGTCTACACATTTCATAAACAGCAATTCTATTGCTCATTTCATAACAGAAAATAACTCAAAATAAATCATAAATTTTCTTTTAGATCTAATCTAACACATTCATGATAAATTTCTTAATTAAGTCCTTTCGCTGCTTCATCGGTATGGGATATAATTGCATCGGCACCCCTACCGCCATAGGAGACCCCATCGAATGGGAAGAGAGGGCCTTTAAACCCTACTTTTCTCCTATGACCGGACGGCCATGGCAACCAACCCAATTAGATTACTTGCTACTTGGATCAAGTATATCTAAATATACCAATTTCAAAATTTAAATTTTGAATTTCAAATTTCAAATTTTAAATTTTAAATTTCAAATTTGTGATTTCAACCAAATTTTAAATTTCGAATTTTCAATCTTTGAATTTTAAATTTTGAATTTTGAATTTCAAATTTCAAATTTCGAATTTCAAATTTCAAATTTCAAATTTGAGATTTCAACCAAATTTTAAATTTTAAATTTTGAATTTCAAATTTCAAATTTCAAATTTCAAATTTCAAATTTCAAATTTTAAATTTGAGATTTCAACCAAATTTTAAATTTCAAATTTTGAATTTCAAATTTGAAACTTCTAACAAATTTCAAATTTCAAATTTCAAATCTTTTTGAATTTTAAATTTTGAATTTTAAATTTAAACTTATAGATTACACCTTAATCTATGCATGCATATGTATATCATATTCTAGAACCATGCTCTGATACCATTTGAAGCGAAAATTTAGTGCAGGGGCAAAATGATAATTTTAAAACTTTTTCAAAATTACTATTTTACAGTGAAATTATTAATTAATCTCATTAATTAATACTAATTAATCCTACACTAGGATCTAAATATGATACAACAGCATGCATTTAAATTTGAAATTCAAATTTAAATCAGTAAACGTTTTACAGTACTGTGTTCAGAACACATCACCTTTTGCGGATAGTCGATCATCGCAATCTGATCACCGTCGGGGGGCTCTGATCATCACGTCGTAGCCACACAAATGTCTGGCCTCTGCGGATCGTCCACACGAAGCTCCCGTCTGATCAGCTCCTCACGAATGCTAGTTCGTGATTTCACCCTTTTGATGGCAGATGTTGATCGAACTCCTTCGATCGATGTGTGCCGACTTCTCGGATGCTCCGGATCGTCTGCACAATTGCTTGAGAGGCTGATGGATCTCTTCCTGAAATTTGGTGGACTCACGACACTCGTGGCATACCAATCTCACTTCCCGAACCCTAGGTAGAAACCCTAGGGTACACACCAAAAACCCTGCGCCCAATTTTCTCTCTTTTCTTTCTTTTTCTCTCGGAAGGTTTTGGACCTTCACCTTGCGCAGAAGCCTTCCTCACGCCCCAAAGTTTCTCTCCTAAAATTTCTACGCACGTCCCACATTTCTCCTCTTTTTAAAACAACGTCGAACGTGTCTTATCCGCGTGAGAGGATAAAGACAAGAGGTTACACATTTGAATTCAAATCAAATTTGAATTCAAACGAAAATCAACTTATCCCTATCCTTTTGGGCATGAGAAGAGAAGGGGCGTGGCTCTTTGTGCGTGGAAAATATTTCACGAGAAACCTTTTCTCGTGTAAGTAATGTGGCGCACAAAATGGATAAGGATGAAAGGGCAAGTGATAAGTTATCCATTCAAATTCAAACATGCTTTGAATTTGAATGGCTAACTAATTATTTTATCCATCCATATGGCGCACAAATGAGGGCGTGGGGAAGGGTTTTGCGTGAGAAAAATTTTACGAGAAGTTTCTTCTCGTGAATACAAATGAGTGCAAGGAAGTTGGGTGTCTCAGGGAATTTAAAACAAGATGGTTTGATTCAAATTGAGCCAACCTAGTTTAAAATAGGTTAAGCACAATTAGACCAGATTAAACCCAACATAATTAGGCTTAATTAGGCTCAATAAAATCTTAATCAAATCAGGAATTAACTAAACCTAACCCCTGATCAAATCAGGGACTAAATCACCTTAGCGATTAGGTCAACATTTAACCTAATCGGGTCAATCCAAACTGAATCCAATTTAATTTGGACTTGATCCAAAAATAATTACTCAATCAAATTGAGTTAATTAGTGATTAAATCACTAATTAAACCTCTCATAAATATTGAGTCCAAATCCGATGGGCAATCAGGCATCAGAGACCATCGATATGAAACCCTGATCAAAGAGTTCAAATTTCAAATTCAAAATTTGAAATTCAAAATTTTGACCCCGGTATCCAAAATGTGTGGAACTCATGATTAGAGAATCCTAATTCTCAATCATAGAGTCCCAGATAGATAAGACTCATAATTAGCCATCAGATCAGAAAGGAACCTCTAATGTGTGTGACCCCGCAGGTTCGAACCTAAACCGGTAGCACAGGAACCAATTCCTGTACTAATCGAAGTGACCATCTAGCAATGGTACCCGACGATCGGATAGGTCGAATAATCACAATCGCAATATTCAGAACCTACGTGAATATGGTTACCGTATAATTCATCCCTTTTGACCCCTGTGTTTAGGACGACTCAGGGTTAAACTGTCAACCCTGATGATATCATCCGAATCGCGCTCAACTCAATTAGTCCTGTGACTCCTCACTAGGACTACCCTGGCCAAGGTTTTGCTAAATTGAAACACGACTGTACACAGCTCCTAAACTGGAGTGGTCAATCCCATCTTGACACACGCACCGACAAGTCAAGTACTTGACTACACCCAGCAACCTTCCGTCACTGAATTAGAAATTCAGATAGTACAGTGCCTAAGTGCAGTGAGTTGCTTGCAAGTCATCGTGGCGGTCTCAGGTCGGAGGGATATTTATACCCATATCCCATCGGAGCAAATCTTGACAGCAGAAATAGCTCCAGAGTTGGTCACGTTCAGTGCAGATGTACCATTACATCTCACCTGTATGCCATACCAGTGTCTCCACACTCTTTGATTATGAGGACAACCAACCCATATGGCACACAACGACCTATGCTCGATAAACGTTGTCGTCCTTGATAACAACGTATCATTTGGTCGCGAACATGTTTAAGGACTAAGCGACAAATCCTCCTTTGTCGAGTCTAAATAGTCCTAAGGACTTCACCACAACACAGGAGTTCATTAGAAGATGAAACATTTGTGATGAAAAAATACCAAAATAACTTTTATTTATTTATAATTCATGTACTAATACAAAAAAGAGCACAACCGTCAACAGGCTGACGATTGGCTTTGGGATACTATTTCCAACAATATCTTGGATTTCAATTAGTAAGGTTGATCTGAGTATGAGAAGTATTGACCCTAGAATGAAGAGGGAGATATTGATGTGTTGTGTTGAATATATTCGATGATTTTGAAATGCTAAACTTACATGGTTGAAGATCACGATAATTTTTTTAATTTTGATGATAATTGTCTGAGCATTATAATTTTTGGACTTATCATAAAGAAGTTAATTAGGATGTGATCTAAGAAGAAATAACATCATATGATAGAAAAATATTTTTGAGCACTGAACCTATAAGAGGTCATATATGAAACTCAGTTTTAGATAAAAAAAAATATACTTGAATTTTATTATAAGAATATGAGATATATATCTTGGTGAAATTTTTGGTTATTCAAAATATCATATTTGGATGTGATTATTTGATCTTTCAAGTTGCATTGAATTTCAAGTCAAAAGTTTACTTTTCTAAGTGGATCTAGGATATTTTGATATTATTGTTAAATTAAATACGAAGAATTAGTTTTGTTAGAATATGATATATACGTTATGATGAAATCTTTAATAATTCGTATTACCATCTTTGGATTAGATTCTTTAATTTTTCTTGTGATTGTTGAAGATGGTGAAGTATATTATTATTCAAATCAAAGTTCAGATTTCTGAATTGAACTAAGATATCTTGCTAGTATTAAATTTTGAATGACTTATACAAGGGATAAGATTTTGTATGGATTTATTGATTAATATTAAGGGTTGTGATGACGAGAGCTCTACAAGAAATAATCAAGTTGATTCTACTTACAAGAATGTTGGCTTGAGTTCTTCCAGTTTGTTCGAATTAGAATTAATTCTTTTAAAAAGAAAGATTGATTTGAAAATTATCTAAATGATTGTAAGGTAAATCTAGGGTTAACTCCAATTGATTCTAGATATGTTGGATTTTTGAGGAGTGATGAAGCTTATACAATGATTTCAAACATAGGAAGTAGATCAAAATTTAATTTTGATATGCTTACCCAAAAGTAGTAAAGATAAAGAAATTTAAAGTTTTGCTCTAAGTTTTATATGAAATTTGAAAGTTAGATCTATCTTTGATTGATCTAACATACAAAGATATCTTTCAATAAATCCATATAATTTGAGATCAGAGTGCACAGCAAAAGTATGGTGGTTTAAATTGATTAGAAATATTAATCCTTTACATCAAAAGATATTATGAAATATATTAGTTGCAAATAAGGAAGGATTTTTATTGATAATAAAAGGATGTTATAGATTTTGATCTAATCTGATCATAGCTGGATAATTTTTGTCAGTAAATTACTTCATTGTAGATAATGCCAAGAAATTTTAGATATTTCAAGTTTATTATTAACAGTTTGATAGTTTTGTTATTAGTTCAAACCTAGAATGTCTTGACACAAATCTCATATTTTTTTCAAATTTAATATTGTTACTCAAACTGGCATAGAAGATTGAGGTTTTCTTAAGATCAAAGTCTACATATAAAATTTGTTGGAAGGTCAAAAGAAGAAAGAAATTGATATTTGTGAAGAGTACCCGATGTTCGGCCTTTGTTTATTTTTCTATCATAGGCGGTCTAAGATAATTATGAATTTCGAGTGGAATGTATTGGACAAATAACTCTGGTATATTAATACAAGTCCAAAATATTACTGTTCTTAAACAAAGAAAAGTCGAGAAATTAATAAGAAGGGATGAATTTGAAATTTCAAATAATTTTGTTATAACAAGATTATGAGAAATAAATAATATGTAAGATATTATCAAAAGTGTGAGAATGACATGATGAATGTATATATTTTTTAAATATATCTCAAACAACGTAACTTAATTTTGAGGATGAAATTACTTGAAAGGGGAGAATGTAATACCCGGCCCATTTGGGTCCTGGATTAAGCCCAAAATAAAAAAAAAAGGAATGATGAAGAAGACTCCTAGCGGGAGTCTTCTTCCACCAATTCCATCGGAGAGAAGAAGCCGAATCTGGGAAGAATTTGGCCTCCTCTTCACTCTATAAAATGCTCCCTTCCCCCCAAGACCCTCCACCAGCTTTCCTCCCTCTCCTTTCCTCTGGATTTCTTCCATTGAAGTCGTGATCTCTCGTACTCGTGCTTGTCGAAAATTGGAGCCGACGATGCTGCTGAAGCTTGAGGTAAGCCCTTCTCTTCCTTCCTCTCTTCTTTCTCCTCTTTTTTATGGCTTCGTGCATCCTCACCAGCCGTCGGGATCGTCGAAAAATCCATGAAAAGGTGAACCCCTATTTTGCTCTGTTTGGTCGGGCCATCTTCCTCTCTTTTTCGGCCACCAATGCCATCATTTATGGTGTCTCATCCTTAGATTTGGATCCCCACCTCTCTACCTATCATCCCCGAGAGGCCTTGGCCGCCGACAACCGACCAATAATCGGAAAACAAGAGGAAAAGGGGTGGGTCCCCTGTTTTCTGAATTTCTTTTTAAATACCCCACCAATCGAGCCTCGCTGCGACGATCTTTTACTCTCCGCTGTCGGCCGCTGCTGTCGGACCTCCGACCGTGCCGCCGTCCTCACCAAAGCCCGAGCCATCGAGCCCCCTTCCCTCGTGTCCCTCTTCTGTTCGGCCAAAAAAAGAGAGAAGAGAAGAGGAAAGAAAGAAGAAAAAAGAAAAGAAGAAGAAAAAGAAAAGAAAAGAAGAAAAGAAGAAAAAAGAAAAAGAAAAGAAAAGAAAAGAAAAGAAAAAAAAATAAGAGTGAATTTTTCTCTCTCCTCTCTCTACTTCTCTCTTCAGTTTCTCTCTAGATTCTTTCTCTACTTTCTCTCCAAAATTTTTCTCTCTAGGATCTTTCTCTCTGGTTGCATCACGGATCCTAGGATAAATTTGAGATGAAAATTAGATGACCTGAGATTGCTCCGAAATTCATGTAGTACATTGAATTCCGATCTGATCCTTATTCGAAATTTATAATATCGGTCATGGTTAATCTATATTGAGTCATCCTAATATGACCTCTGATGATCTCGATCATAATTATCTCATCTGAAGGATACGAAGATTTTCTCTCCAATTTCTCTTTCTACTTTTTCTCTCTAGAATTTTTTCTCTCTTTATGAATTTTCTCTCTTTAGAAGTCTTGTGGACCAATAGAGGGTCCAGATACTTAGACAAATCTCAATTTTGATTAATCCTAGGAGAGTTCCTAGATTTATGTTATTAGGATCGTTTATCCGTAATTTCTTCATATATAATTTTTATATTTAATCCTGATCATGTAGAGATGTAATTGTTGTACAAGAAGATATGGAGTAAAATATTTTAATTTCGGATTCGTAGATTAAGGAGCTCATCGAATTCTACTTTTAGATCGATCATCGATAGAGGTAAGAATCTCTGTACATGATCATCATTATATATGCTATTTTATCGTTGGTCTTGCATCATTGATTTTGCATCGTTGGATTTGAGATCGATGAATTGCTATGCTTGAGACACCGTTATATTGCTTATATGATTTTTGAGCATGAGTATATTATGTCAATACATATGTATCAATGATTGATGGCATGATTTTATTGATGTGACATATCTAATTTGATCACAGTGTAAATCGGAATTGATTTGGTGAAATCAATATATAGTGATTAAATGAAAAAGAGATATGGTTTGGACTACCCTTGTCATGTGGAACAACCCGCCAGGAGCTTATGCCTGGGACAGCCCGCCAGGAGCTTATGCCTGCGACAGCCGGTCAGGAACTTATGCCTGGGACAACTTGCCAGGAGCTTATGCCTGGGACAGCCCAATGGGCTTATATATAGATCAGCCGGCCAGAAGCTTATGCCTGGGACAGCCCGCCAGGAACTTATGCCTGGGATAGTCTTGAGAGGCTTATGAGTAAAAATTTGATCGGATGAAAATTGAGGCATAGTGTTGGTTAGTCCAAAATCAGAAAGAAAAAGATTAAAAATTATGTGATAATGAAAAGAGAAAGAAAAGACAAGACATGAAACAATTGTTGAACAAAAGTATTTCACCTATTAACATATGATGATGCATCTCTTTTGATAAGACAGATAATTTATAAATATTTATATTATTTCGGATATTGAATATGAAATTTTATATTTCATTACTTATTCTTATTTTCAGATTATATTATTATATCAGTGTGATATGGAAATTCTTACTGGGCTGTGAAGCTCACACTTCTTCATCTTTTTTTTTCTTCTCAGAATCACAGGATGCTCATGATTGGCTATGGTTTGGATTTGCGGGTGAGCAGATGAATAAATAGAATGTCATGATACCTGATCAGAGGATTGAAGAAATTCCATTTGTATTTATGCAAGTTTTACTAATTATGATTAAAATTAGATATTATGGATGTTGAGGTTGTAATGAATTATTTTTGGTCTTGCATATTCTTTAGGGCTTGCTCTAAGGGGTATACGGCCATCACTTGGATTCGGAGCGTGACACATCTAGAGATGGATTGCCATCAAATAAGATAATTGCCTTGGGCACGTTATTTGATAACTGTTCATCTCTTGGCCCATCCAGAGATGCTCAACAGTCTATAATGGCAAAGTGCAGCAAAAGATGCATGGCATCTCCACGGGCTTTGTACCAGCAAGCCAAAACTTCACCCGAATGGCTTCTTGACCATCCCTTCTCATCTGAAAGATGCTTTCATTCAACCTAGTAGGCCATTGGGATAATTTATGGGCAAAACCTTCGTGGCACGTTGTTTTAACCATGAAACGGGAATGCTCGAGAGAACGAGGGATACATGAATAAGAAGTTGCAGTTTTAGAGTGCTAGAAAAGCAAGCTGCGGAGAATTTGATACTAAAGTAGATCTTTAAATCTTTCTTTGATCTATATGCAAAATTCCATGGAAAATTTGATTGGGAAAAAAGAATCGTATAATATTGGTCCTGGAAACATGCCTCAGTTGGGTTGCATCTTCGATTCTAATTCTTAAGAAGCTCTTTTCGGAGGATTGAAGAAAGATTTGCTTGGTTATGGGGGTTTTCTTCAATATGTTTGTGGGCATCGACTGGATTTCCTTCAACATGCTTGTGGTTTCATCTGCTATTCTATTGCACGGAGGGCCAACATGTACTATGTATCTGCTATTCTACTGCATGGGCCTTCTTTTTTTTTTTTTTTTTGATATGTATGGGTGGCCACATCATTTTAATATGAAAGTAGTTCAAAAAATTAGAGTATAAAAAATTCTGCAAGACCAGTGAACAAATGTCAGTCGTCAAACTCAATCTTCGGAACGTTGTGCTGCATACGGCATGATCCAATCTGTCGCATTGTTTTCCTTCTGAAAAATATACCGCACCACAATCGCAATAGAAAGATGAAGAGCCATCCGAAGAATGAGCTTCCAGCTGTCTCCTGCTATCACAGATCCGTCCGATAACGGTAGCAATTGCATGATTTGCTTCAACGTGCTACTGTGTTCTCTGTTTGCCAGCTGGTTAGCTTGTAATTTGCATACTCTGTGATGTTGTTCCCATCCACCGCAGCGGTAAAGTGACATTTGGCTTTTTGGGGAACCATCTACTTTCCGTATCTTTACTCGGTTCAGGCCTTTTTGTTTGTCGGCTGGTTTCCTTGGTTTATCTTGTAATATGTATACTCTTTGTCTCGGATCTTCGTTTTAATACAAGTTCATGTGTTTTACCCAAAATAAATAAAAAAAGAAAGATTTAATTCCTAGTGAACAACTTTGATGAACACAGAAGAGAGAAGGTTACAAAATAATATATCAAAACTTCAGGAAATTAAAAAAAAAAAAAAAAAAAAAAGAGAGAGAAAAAACAGACCCTCTCTCTGTATGCGAATCTACGAAATGTATCATACAAAAAAAAAAAAGCACCTTTCTCCTTCACTTCTCCGAAAATATAGTATCATCCTCTCCCTTGCTACTTACTCATACAGTGATGTCATCCATGATCCATCCTCTAAACAAATACGAAGGAGAGGAAGGAGAAGAAGAGCCAAATTCGTTGTTCCATGCGTAATCATTGCTCGTTATTAGGCTCGGAAGATCCGGAATTATTAGTCGGGTGGCAATGAACGCTCCCGTAATCGTCGTCCAAGGGGAGACCTTTCCGCCTACCGACCGCCCTCTTGACGTGGAAATCGACGAAGAGGACGAGCAGCGCGGCGTTGAGCACCGAATTGAACACCCACGCACCGATCCCGTTGCAGCCTCCCTTGGAGAGGTGGAGCAGTAGGACCCCCAGATGGCACACCAGGTTGCACCCCAGCAGCGCCACCTGGCAGCCCACCACAGCCGCCGGCAAGCACGAGGCGGCGGCGCCCGGCAGCCCCACCCCGACCCAGAACCGGCACCCGAAGACCACCACGTGCGCCAGGGTCGCCGAGAGGATCGCCACCACCTGGAACGACTGCGAGAACTCGAGCCAGAGGAAGGACATGCACACCAGCGCCGAGTGGCTGAAGAGCCTCGCCGGCGCCCGCGGCCGTCGCCGGAGGATCGCGAAGAAGGTCCGGAGGAGGTGGAGGAACCGAGAGAGGTAGAAGGCGTACGACCAGAAGAAAACTCGGCCGGCGGGGCGGGTCCCGATGGGGAAGCAGAGGAGCCACTGGAAAGGGGTGGTCTTGGTGCGGCGCCAGAACCAGCGGGTGTCGCGGATCTCGGCGACGGAGGAAAGGAGGATGCCGGCGAAGATGGCGGCGGAGGCGAGGGCCATGGCGAGGGAGTGGATGGCGGGGAGGGGGCCGAGGGGGACGGGGCGGCGGCGACCGGTGAGGTGGAGGACGAGGTGGAGGAAGAGAGAGAGGGAGAGATAGAGGGCGATGGCGGAGAAGAGGAAGGACCAGGTGGAGCCCCAGGACTGGGCGTGGCTCCACCGGAAGCCCACGATGACCGGATGCTCCGCTAACCAGTACGCTATTCTCATCATTCTAACCCCCTGGATTGGGTCCAAATACCAGGAGAGAAAGAGGAGGAGATATATATATATATACACACATACAGAGAGAGAGAGAGAGAGAGGGGGGGGATAAATACGAGGCAAGGGAGGGGGAAGTGAAAGGATAGAGACCTAGCAAGGAAATAAAGTGCGGAAGAACCCCAAAAAAAAAAAAAATGCACACAGAAAACTGGGGCTGGATTCCGGGTTGGAGTTGGAAAAAGCTACGGGTCTTCACCCAAAAAAAAAAAAAAAAGAAAAAAAAAAATCTTTGGTTGGACGCGTGGAGGGATGCGGTTGAGTTGCCGTTGCGATTTGTAGCTGCCGTGGGTGGGAACATACAAAACCGGTCTTCCTTCTACCTTGGTTTCATATTTATTGGCCGACGGGAGGGGAGGTGGCAGGGGTCTATCTTTCGTGCTTCCTTCGCACGAAGCCACCGATTGCTTTGAACGATAGAGTTCCGATTACTCTGAGAGCTGTGTGGTGGGTATCCAACGGTGGTTGTGCGCGAAGGTTCGTGCGAAAGATACAACCCGGTCTCCTATAGGAGAAAAGCCTTTCTTTTTGGGTTTTTGCTAACCAGTGCCCTAAGGGCACCGGAACATTTAATGCTTCTTAAAAATCAGTAAAATTTTTATTTAAGATATCAAAATAAAAATTATATATTTTTATATTTTTTTATAAAAATTATTATTATTTTAATAAAAAATATTTACCTTTAATATTATATGAGCAAATTTTTTGAATAAAAATTTTGCTGATTTTCAAGAGGCATTGGACATTCCTTGACCAGTGCCTTAGCAAAACCTTTTTTTTTTTTTTTTGGGTAAAGGGACAAAAGGTTTTTCTTTTGCGGTACACCCGGGTACCTCGGTACTTGAAAGGTTCCCTCCGTTGTGTACTCGTTGGTTAGCCAAGAAATTTAATAGTGAATCCAGTGTGTACTTTTTTTTTTTTTTGGTATAATCCAGTGTGTACTTCTCACGAATGGTTATACGGCTCTTACAAACCTGTGTGCCAAGTCTGCCATGTAATTATATACCTTCCACTTACCAAAAAAAAAAAAAAAAAAACATGGTTCTTAGTCTGAACGCCCTCTTACCACTACATTAAGAATTTTATATTTTGATCTCTTACATATGATTGGTGTTATGCTTCTATTCTAATTACTATACATTTATGAAATTATATAAATATTTATAGTGTTACTTCTAATTATTAATGTATTCATGGTAATATAACTTCCCCTTCTTTTTTGATAATAAATATAACTTCCTTGAAACCAAGGATCATACTTTACTTCATGGGAGAAAGCTTTTGGTTTGTGGTATGCCCCGGTACATCGGTACTTAAGTAGTCCTCTCTGTTGTTGGCTAGCTAGAAAATTTAATAGTGAATCCAAAGAGTATGTTTTCAAATTTAGCTACTGTAGGTGATTGCCATGCACCTAGGGAACATTCATCATGCCTTGGGCAATTCATCATGCCATGTAATTATGCACATACAATATAACTTCCCCTTACCAAAAAAAGAATACATGATTCTTAATTGAATGCCATTTTACCACTAATTCCTTGCAGATTTAGGATTTTATGTTTTGGCCTGTTACATATGGTTGGTCTTAGTATTTTATTCATAATTATGCTTCTTCCTAATTCTTAATGTAATTACATCTTTTATATCTATGTGCTAGGTGTTTAAAAATTAAAGTAGCTATTGAATTCATGGGCCCAGCATTTTTTTAAACAAAAAAAAGAAGTTTATATTGTTATCCATTATATATTTGCCATTAAGTTGATTCATATCCGACAGTATGCATTGCATCCATTTATGATAATAGAAATTCTTGTCAGTAGAGTTCAAGTGTTTCTTGCGACCGAGATATTATTTCTCAGAAAAGACCAATTAAAACATCTTTAGGACGTCTGTTTCAACTCTGCATGGATTCCTGGCTTTAGGTGCCCAGACCTGGTATTAGATTGATTTCTTGGACAGGAGACACTCCGTATTTGGTTGTCTCAAGGCTCATAGTTATGAAAGGCGCCCTATAGCATTACTCATCACCTCATTTTAAACGAGGAAGATGTGAATTATATATTGGTCTAATATAATTGCACCCACACAATCATGTTAGGCTTATTGTGCCCAAAACCATGGTTACTTTTGGGAAAAAGCAGAGGAGAAAGATCATATGATTATTGCACTTTCAATCATGCAACTGGGGCTTCCTATCCCTCAACCAATGCCATTGGTGGAACCACCACATCAACACAACACCCTCACTATGGGACACCATTATATGTGGGTGGCAGGCATGTAGTTTTCCTAGTTTCTTTTGTTGATTGTGACATCCAACCTGAATTAAAGACATGTTAAATATGAAGCACAGAACCATCAACAAAAAGAAAAAGAGAGTTGGTTGCGAAGAATCCATTACAACTTATATTATGTGCCAATAAATCTCACTCCTATTGGTTAGTCATTGATGGATACAATAATCCATGTCACCATCCACAGACCCTTTTGGAAGCTAGCTAGTTCTTCCTCCATCTACAATTAGACAGAATTATTATTCAATAATTTATCTTCATATACTTTGCCATGATTGTTCTATTTTATTGTATTATCACGTTGACGGGACACGACACGACGGAACAATATTTGTGAGAGTTGCAGCCATAGATATTGCTATGCTCGATTGAAATATTTATGTTTGAGCTAACATGATTGATGGATCCCTATGTATGTGATATGAAGTTGTTTTTCTATAGATGGTTCTTTATATGTTTCGCATGATCTATGATCCAGTCATTTAGAATATATTTGGTTGGGAGAGTTGGACTTTAGAATGAAAATGGAAATGAACAACTTCTTTCAGATATCTGATTGGAGAGAGCTCCATTTCTATTTCAATTTTAGAGAGGAATATTAACGCATCAATTCTTCAAAATCTAATCTCGACACTTTTTGAAATTGAAATCCGATTTC
>NC_025994.2:13323941-13431441 GCF_000442705.2 Elaeis guineensis
ACGCACTGGAAGATTACTTCAGAATCATACATGTCAACATGAAATTTCACTCCTAATATCTGTTTGTCATTTTACTTATATTATATAGATATAGATATGATTCAAATAATTAAATTTTATAATCCTAAAACAAAAGAACTACTAAGTCGAAGATGAATCACATTAATAGAAGGCTAATGATAATTGATAAGTGCGTAAATTTATTCATAAAAATATTAATTTATAGATCAGATTATTTGTATTTTTTAAAATGATATTTTTTATATATTTTGTAGAAAAAAATGCACTAATATGAAGGATCCAATCTGCAAGTTTAAAAAAATCAAATGAAATAAAAAATAAAATCAAAATAAAAAACCTATCGGATCAACCTATAAAATGATAGTCCATCGCGGACCACTTGGTCTTCCTGCGGCATATGGAAGGGAATACGAATGAATGCTGTATGTTGGACGCACGTGGACTAAGGGGAATTAAAAGTAAGGATCCATGGAGTGTTTTGGTAAGTGCAAGGAAGGAGTCACGATTGGCTCTTGGAAGGGAGAGGGACCCATCAATCAGATTGCATGATACAAGGTGATTAAATACGGGGGAATAAATTAGTTTTGGCAAGGTGTTTGATGCTGGACCCACATGCAAGCCAGACTTGGATGCGGCAACAAAGGAAAGGTGGACGCGTGCATTGGCAGGGGGATTCAAACATGCGGGCATTGGCTCAAATGAAGCAAGCAGGCACGACACAGGATTCTTCACGTGGGCTTTGCCGGTCCTTGGGTGCTGATGAGCGAGAGCCAGAGGGCTGAGCAATCTCTCTTGAGTTTATGTTGAAGCTAGATCATGAATAAAAATTTTTCCCTTTGAATTTTTCTTTTTGAGCTTTTAATTTTTAGAGATCTTCTTCATTCATCTCTCTTGCCAAGAGACTTAATGGACTATCATTTGGTAAGAATCCCTTCATAATCCATACTTGATTCGGTGTAAGAGGGGATGATTAGTAGAAAGCTCACAAATTTCTAAACCCTTTCTTCTCTTTCTGTATGAGAACCTTGATGGATTATAGTTGGGTCAGAATCTCTTCATAGCCCATACTTGGATAATACAAGAGAAAAAAGAGAAAGAAAAAGTCTCTTAATTAGGGTGAAAGTGAAATACTTGATGGATCATAGTTGAGTTAAATCTCCTTATGATCCATGCTTGCTCATGTTTTACACCTTAATCAAGAGACATTATAAGAGAAATCATAAGAAAGCTCTCTAATTCATTGGTCTAGTAGATTCAAAAGCTTTAAATCTTTTAGATAATTTTCTTTATATTTGATTAATTTACTGTTTTGATAATTTATAATTCAATAAATAATCTTTTTTCTTTTTTTTAAAGCTTGCCTGAGCAAGTATTTGAAATTCAATTTCTCATGGAATCGATCCATACTCGTCAGACGTGCTATATTGCACATCGTGCACTTACGGTAAATTTAAGATACATCAACTAGCACTGAACCTCCATGTTGTGGGGGTTTGATTGATAATAATAATATTTTTTTATGCTATTAAGATTAATAGATTCAAAAATTAAAAATATTATAAGATAGATTTGTAGAACATTTTTTATAAGCATTAAAATTAAAATATAAGTTGTTTGATATGAAGAGCAAAGTTCTGCTTCTTTGAATTTTATCTTAATAATTCTAACACATGAATTTACATATAAAGCTTATAAGTAACATAAGAAAAAAATTGAGACTCTTAAAAAAAAAATAGAAGAAACTGTGTTTGTGTGTTTGTGCATATATGAAGCTCATGGCACTAATTTTATACTTCAGTATACTTGATTTTATATTTGATAAATTTTTTTTATTTTTAAAATCAATCTGTTAAATATTTGATGTCGCCCTTGCTAGCATTAATCTCAGGATATAAAGCAAATTCAAAGTAACTTGCACGTATGTGAGCTTCTCATATAGTTTATTGCAATTTCTCATAGCTCTCCAATTTCATTAGTAGAGGTGTTTTATTTACATCATATCATTTTCTTGGAGGCCCATCTTTTCTGGTTTCAGCACACGACCATATAAAATAGTGATATCTTAACTATATATATCTTTTTCTTCTTACTAGCGATCTTATGATAACATCATGCATTAGCTATCTATTTGTCACATGTCAAGTGCAGTATCTCAAAACAAATCAAATACCAAAAACAAAAACCTAGCTATCATCTAAAGTTCCTTTTCAGCCGCTCTGATTGGGACTCCCGAGGACAGGAAAATAGATGAAAGATAGGAAAACATAAAAAAATCTACAGAAACAAAGAAAAGATAAAAAAAAAATTAAAGGTAAGATCTTTCCGCTAATTATTCTTTAGAGAAAGATGATGATGGAGAGCAATGTGAGGTGGTGGCGAGGAGAGCAGGGAGGAGGCTGGTGTCTCTATTTTTTCGAGATCTGCGAAGGCTCGGAAGGGTTTTAACATGAAAAATAGAAAGAAAAAATATGCTACTTAAAAAAATCAAGACTCGACGTATAACACGCAGGGAGATTACTCCAGAATCCTATATTTGTTAGAAACTAGGAGTTGATTGCTATGCATAGCGGAATGATAAAATAAAATTTTTAGATTATTATGTAGTAAATAAAAATTAATTTTAGATTAATTATGATGCAAAATTTTATCTTAAATCAACCTCGAATCGCTCATAGTTTTTAAGCTTAAGATTAAGAAGAAGAATATCAAATCTTCATCTTTGTATAGATAGTTCTTCACTGTAATCTGATGATCATTGCCATCTTGTCAATTCCTTTTAAAGCCGCACATGCATCTGATCTTTATAGATATCCACATGAGGTCGCAGTCTGATCAGAGTACTTGATCTCATTGAGGGGCTAGCTCTCTTATAGAGATCCTCTTTGACGACGGATTTCTTTCTATCCTTGCTGAAAATTATTTTCAAGGATTTTAGCCTTATCTCTTTGAAGATCATACTCCGCACACAAACGGTGTTAGCTGTATGTCCTAGAAGTCAATATGGTTGACATATTGTAATAACTTTAGGATACAATTTTGTACTTAATATATTGATTTGATCAATAAAAGAGTAAATTTATTTTTTATTCAAGTGTGATGTATCATTGAATCATCTATGGAATTAGTTTCGATACATATTCTCAAGATGTTGAGAATTAGAGACATATATTTAATTCTTAAATGCTTCCGATCTTAGGATCATCATGAAGACGATGATCGATCCGGATAAATTGGCACATAGATCTCTTTCTTTTGGATAGATGGGTCCCTAGTCTACAGTGTAGAGATATTAGACGATGAGTACGGATAGTTGTTAGAGAATAACTAGTACTGAGCATGACTATACAAGAGATCACTTGGATTTCTACTCGATCGTCAGTGATCATCTCGATGCTGTAGTTGTGTGAATGATCCTTTGACCTGAGATTGTACTACTACCCACAGTGAGACTGTTGGAGTTTGACTGACACATAAACATGGATCTCAATGAGCTTTTATAGTGGATGTTGGCGACAGTTGATCCACTATAGGGGTAGGGTGCACATCAAGATGGGATCTATCAACATTGGTAGAAAGGAGTAGTCCTATGAGAGTTGAAAAGCTAAGTCTGAGAATCTGTGGTCACAGTAGTGTGATTGATGGAAAAGAGTTTTTATAAAAGTTACAACTGGACTTAAGCTAATCGAATCTATCATATGACTGATGTTGAGATTTGACGATTTATCCATGACCTGCCAACTAGTCGAGACTCACGATAGAGGGACTAAATCACACATTACCTACACCTAAAGGTTTATTTCAATTTTACTGGGTTGTCATTACATACTGCTAGGTATCACTGATGGATTGTGAGAGCTCACTAGGGTTGTTCTGGATCGACAATTCTTGATAAGTTAGAGTGAAATTATTCCGATCCATTGAAAAGAGTTTCAATGATACTTTGATAGAGATCATTGTATATCTCACTACTAGATAGAATTGAACCTATGAGGTCACACAATAAAGAGATTAGGCCTGAAATTAGTAATTGAGCTTATGAAGTGTCAATTGGATTTAGAGAAATCCGATTGAATTCAAGGTAACCTTGTTAGCACATGGTTGGACCCAATTTTTTTTTCGTTGAAATTTTTTATTTGATAAGATAATTTAAACTTAATTATCTGTTAATAATCTATATGAATTAAATTCATGAGACTCCAATTGTTGGATGTTTAAGGTTATGGATCAATTAAATTAGGGTGCAAGTTCTTAATTAATTTTTTTTGATGGTTATTATGGGGTGCCACCTTGATTTGATCAAGTTGGGCATGTCCTATGATTAAAGGGCTTATTAATCTGATATGGGGTGTTTCTTGAGTGCGAAAGAGGGTGTATTTAATTAGATGCAAGGGCTCTAAGAGTTGGCGCCTAATAGGATTCCTAATGTAAGTTAAATAACTTAAGTTATTAGGAACCCTAATGCAAGTAGGACTTGTATTATGAGATTGAATAGGATTCAATCCTCATGCCTATTTAAAGAAACCTTCTCTAAGGTTCCTAGAGTATCCAAATCAGTAGCCCCTCACGCCTAGAAGGTCTTCCCATACCCTCTCTTCCTCTCCCTTTCTCTTCTCCCCTTTGGCATCCTACACGCCCCAATCTTTGGGACATCCCAAGTCTCCCATGTCCAAGGTGTTGGGCATCCTCTTTCTTACTAGTTTCAAGGTTGTAGCAGCAGCATATAGCAATGGAGAAAGATTAGAGAAGAGGAGAAGAAGAAGATTAAGAAAAGAGATCAAGTATTGATCGCAATCCAGGCTTCGTTCAGATTAAGTAGGCTAAATTTTTTTAGAAAAAAAAATTTAAATTCTAGAAAGCTATTTCAGACTGATCCTGAGTGGATATCATAGAGGTCGGATACTTATGCAGCTAAAAAAAATCTCTTCTCTTTTAGATCCAAATTTGAAGAAAAAGATTGCGAAATAGGTATGTGAATTGATCACAATCTGAATTTCAGCATATATTAATTTCTGCATATGAACTAGATCCTTGTGATTTTATATTTTTATGCATGCATGATTTAGATTAAAAGTATTTTAATCTTATATTTTGCTGCTGTATTTAGAAAATAAAATTTTGAAATGCACATGCATGCCCCAAATCTCGAATTCCAACAGTGGTATCAGAGCCACGGGTTTCATATTGCTGAAATTGTCATGCATGCTTTGAAAAAAGTTTCAAAATCTAATTTTTTCTTGATATATGAGATGTATAGATAAATTTTAGAATCTAAAATTTAATTTTAGATTTGATTTTAGAATATATAGTTGATATGTGAAAGCATGTATAGATCTGAATTTTGATCTAGAGAGAGTTTTAGTTCATATTTGTATGATATATAGATGCATATATAAAATCTAAAATTTTATATGATCTGAATTTTAATTCATATATGTGATGTATGATTGCATATTTAGATCATAAATTTACTTTTGATATGATCCATGATTAGTATATGAGATATATGATATCATGAAGCAGATCTGAATTTTTTTTAGATCTGAATTTTATATGTATATATGTGATATATGTTTGTATGTTAAATCTAAAAATTATTTTTATAATTTAAAATTTACTTTCATGCAAAAAATTTAGATCTAAAATTTTGATTTGAGAATCTGAAATTTGTGTTTATGCATGAGAGTTTTGGTTATGAAAAAATCATAAATTAGGTCATGTAATAGGATTGCATCTAAAATTTTTTATTTGAGTCATATGGATCTAATTTGATTAAGTAATTGATCGAATCGAGTCAAGTATTGATTAGGATCAGATCAATTAAGTTAAATGATCATGCAATTGTTGTTGATCAAATTAATTGAGTTCCATATGTAGAATCGATTAACCTAAAGACCTAATTTGGTTCGATTGTTTGAGCCCGATTCGCTAGAGTTAATCTGTTTGGATCAATTAACCTATTGGTGTCTAAAGTAAGTTAATGAGATGTGGTTATTTAATTAGTTTCATTCGCTTACTTGATCAATTTATTGATGTCTAAAAAAGCAACGGGGAGACCCCCACTGATCTCTACTTACTTGACAATTTGGAAGATTGGGTCTTAAATTGGGTTGCTTAGCAGTCTAGTTTAGCCCATGCCAATTAGATTGATCATATAACGACTGATTAGATGAGATCTAAATCTAAAATCTTTTCACAAATATTAAGTCCATAGGTCTTCCACTGTTGTAGATGTGCGGGCGTGCCACCGATGTTGATTGTTCTCGGCTGGTCACATTGATTCAGTTACATCGGAAACACGCAATCACTCTATTAGCAAAGAGTTGCTCCAAAGTAAGGATGGGGTTGGATCCAATAACTGTTAAGTGAGAGACTCAATGATGGCCTTGCACTTATTCGTGAACGATGGGTTGGGCTTAACTAAGAAGTATGGGCAATAACTGTTAAGTGAGCCCACATATCTTAGAGATCAGGTCACTGCAACATGTTAGAGAAAAATCTGGATAAAGAGTTGCCTATGCATCGGTGTGCATGTTACCAATAACTGTTAGGTGAGGTGCATGTCATTGGTGGGACCACAGCACCCACTAGGAATCTTTTATCACGTTAAGATTTTCATTTTCTTTTCGGAGAGCGGAGAGATCCGAAAAATTAATAGGAGTCATTGTTTGCATCTTAAAATCTATAGAAATAAATATAATATTAAGTATAAAAGTCTAACTTGAATCTCTACTCTCGTAGTTAAAATGTCAGCCTCGAACCCTCTAGCCCGCATTCTTGAAATCAATCGTTTGACCGGTATCAATTACAAAGACTGACTCAAAAATTGCAGGATTGTCGTGATCTCTAAAAAATTAGATCATGTACTCGATCAGAAACTTATAGTGCTACCAAATCGTCCTATTGCTGAGTAAAGGGTTGCTTTTGAGAAGTGGACGGATGAAGACAGTCGGATTAAGTGCTATATATTGGCTTTAATGTCAAACGAGTTACAAAGCCAGCATGAGCATATGCCTACTACCAGAGCTATGATCACTCACCTGTGAGAGTTGTATGGTGAGTAGAGCCGCACAGTGCGCTTCAAGGTGTCCAAAAGACTCTTCAATTTGAAGATGCGCAAAGGGCAGTCTGTCTATGAGCACTGTATGACAGTGATCAAGGATATTGAGGAGCTTGGGAAGCTTGAGCTAGAAATACAAAAAGAATTATAGATGGATCTGATCCTTCAATTTCTTACAAGTTCATATAGTCAATTTATTATAAATTTTCATATGAACAAGCTCAATTGCACTATACCCGAACTGGTCAATATGTTGGTCACTACGGAGGAAATCTTGAAGAGTTTGAGGGGCACTATTCTCGCTGTGGAGCGAACTTCTTCTAAGAGAAAGTCTATTTGGAAGAAGAAGGCAAGATCTGCTAAGAAGCAGAAAAAGGAGAATAGGCCAAAGAAGAAAGTTTCTAGCAAGGCTGAAGTAAAGAAAAAATATTTTCACTGTCATGCTGAAGGTCACTAGAGGAGGAACTGTCCAAAATATCTGGAGAGCCTAAAGATAAAAAAAAATGATAAACCTTCCAAAGGTATGCTCGTAATTGAATCTAACCTTATGATTTTTTTTTACTTCTAGTTGGGTATTAGACTCTGGCTCGAGTGTTCATATATGTACCTCAATGCAGGGTCTGATAGAAAGTAAGAGGTTGAGGAAAGGTGACATGATCCTTTCGATCGGCAGTGGAGTAAAGATTGCTGCAAAGATCGTTGGCACTTATCTTTTTCGATTTTTGTCTGGTGTTAGATTAGATTTAAACAACTATTATTATATTCCTGTAGCTAGTCGAAATTTGATTTTTGTATCTATGCTAGCACGAAAAAGTTTTAAAATTAGTTTCAATAAAGATTTTTATTTTATTTATTTATGAAATAAATTGGTTGCATGAGATTTTTTAATTGACAGTCTTTATCACTTGCATGTTGATGAGAATGTAAACCTAAACGAGCAAATAGTGAGTGCCATAGCCTAAAAGAGATCCAGAGATGAAATTAACCAGAAGTACTTGTGGCACCATAGACTAGGCCATATTGGAGAGAACAAGATAAACAGACTGAAAAAAGATAGGATTCGTGGCTCTCTTAACTCAGAGTCGTATCTAGCTTGTGAATCCTTCCTTCGAGAAAAAATGATCAAGTTACCCTTTGTAGGATATGGGGAGCGGGCCACTAAGTTACGTCCTGGTATACATCGATGTGTGTGGGCCATTTGATGTGCAGGTCAGAGGCAGTTATACCTATTTCATTATCTTTATCGATGATTTGTCTAGATACGGATATGTGTATCTAATGAAACACAAGTCTGAAGCCTTTGAAAGGTTCAAAGAATTCAGGTATGAAGTAGAAAAGCAAACAAGTAAGTCCGTTAAGATTTTTCGATCTGATCGAGGAGGTGAATACTTTAGTCAAAAATTTTTGAGATATCTTAAGGACAATTGTATAGTCTCTCAATGGATGCCTCTTAGAACATCTTAGCTCAACGAGGTATCCGAAAGGAGGAACAGAATCCTATTGGATATGGTCAGGTCCATAATGTGCTTCACTGATCTACCCTTATATCTTTGGAGATATATCTTGTTAACTGTAATTCACCTGTTGAATAGGGTTCCAATGAAGTCTATTCCTACCATGCTATATGAGATATGGTTTGGTAAGAAGCCAAGTCTAGATTATCTTAAGACTTGGGGATGTCCGGCTTATGTCAAGAGACAGATGGCGAATAAATTAGAGGATAGATCTATTATTGCTCGCTTTATAGGGTATCCTAAAGAATCCATGAGATACTATTTCTACTTTCCACAAGACCATAATATGATTGTGAGTTGAAACGTCATATTTATAGAAAAATAGTTTATCCAGGATGGTGGCAGTGGGAGGTTAGTTGAGCTCGAAGAGAAGGTCTCTGAAGAGCTAAAAGCTATAGATCCTCAGGAACTCGTTATCCATAAGCCAGTAGTAGATGTTTCTCAACCACCTCGTAGATCTAGTAGGGTCTTTCGACCTTTTAGGTACATGGATATGCTTATAGAGAAAGTAAAGAAAATATTCTTTATGGGAGATAGGGGTCATAGTGATAACTTTATCACCTTTGACGAGGCGATGTCTGATATTGATTTCAAGAAATGGTTAGATGCTATGATGTCAGAAATTGACTCGATGCATTCGAACCAAGTCTGGACCTTAGTGGATCCATCTGAGGATATTGTACTCATTGGGTGTAAATGAATCTACAAAAGAAAAATAGGTGCCGATGGTAAGATAGATACCTACAAAGCTAGATTTGTGGCTAAAGGTTATAGTCAGTGCGAGGGCATTGACCATCAGAAAAATATCTCGTCCGTAGCCATGCTGAAATCCATCCACACTCTACTTATTGTTGTAGCTTACTATGATTATGAAATCTGGTAGATGGATATGAAAATTGTCTTTCTGAATAGATATCTTGAGGAAGATATCTATATGGAGCAGCCTATAGATTTCACATTTGGTGATGGTGATTACAGAGTCTGTAAGCTGCAAAGGTCCATATACGGATTCAAGCAAGCTTCTCGAAGTTGGAACCGTCGTTTTGATGAGGCAATCAAATAGTTTAATTTCATCAAATATGAAGAGGAATCATGTGTATATAAAAGGGTCAGTGAAAGCACGATAACATTCTTCGTATTGTACGTAGATGATATTCTCCTCATTGGGAATGATATTCTCATGCTGACCATGATCAAAAGATGGTTGTCCAAGAAATTTACCATGAAAGATCTCGGAGAAGTATCCTATATTCTCAGAATAAAGATCTATAGGGATAGACCTAAACAGATGTTAGGCCTATCACAAAAACTGTATATAGAGAAAATGCTAGAGAGGTTCAGCATGAAAAACTCCAAAAGAGGACTTTTACTTTTTAGGCATGGTATTAATCTTTTCAAGAAGATGTGTTCGACCATATCTGAGGAAGTACAGCACATGAATAGGATCCCTTATGTCTTGACCATAAGGAGCCTCATGTATGCCATATTATGTATTCGACCTGATATTGCTCTTGCTGTGAGTATCACGAGTAGGTATCAGTTGAATTCGGACGAGGAGCACTGGATAGCTGTGAAAAATATCCTTAAATACTTGAAAAGGACTAAGGATTTGTTCTTGATCTTTAGAAAAAATTTTAAGTTGAGTTGAGAGGTACACTGACTCAGACTTCATATCTGATCCTGATGATAGAAAGTCTACATCAGGATATGTGTTCATTTGCAATGGTGGCGCAATTAGCTAGAAGAGTTTCAAGCAACCCATCATAGCGGATTTGATCATGGAGGCTGAATATGTCGCTGCTTCAGATACTGCAAAAGAAGGCTTCTGATTCAAGAAGTTCATCACGAAATTTGAGGTTATGACATCAGATACCATACTGCTCTACTGTGACAACAATGGAGCCATAGCACTTGCTAAAGAATCGAGGTCTCATCAGAAATCGAAGCACATCGAGCGGTGGTATCACATCATACGCGACTACCTCGAAAAAAATATGTCGAGGTGCGAAGAGTAGATTTCGTGGATAACGTCGCAGATCCGCTGACTAAGCAGTTAAGCCAATTGATAATGAAAGTCCACCTTGAGCAGATGGGACTTAGATTTATAGCCAATTAGCTTTAGTCCAAGTGGGAGGTTGTTAGATGTATGTCCTAAAAGCTAATATGGCTGACATATTGTAAAAACTCTAGGATATAATTTTATACTTAATATATTGATTTGATTAATAAAAAAATAAATTTATTTTTTATTTCAGTGTGATATGTCCTTGAATCATCCATGAAATTAGTTTCGATACATATTCTCAAGGTGTTGAGAATTAGAGACATGTATTTAATTCCTAAATGCTCTCAATCTTAAGATCATCATAAGGATGGTGATCGATTCGGATAGACTGACGTACAAATTATTTTCTTTTGGATAGATGGGTCTCTAGTCTACAATGTAGAGACACTGGATGATGAGTGCGGATAGTTGTTAGAGAACAACTAGTACTGAGCGTGACCATATGAGAGATCACTTAGATTTCTACTTGATCATTAGTGATCATCTCGATGCTGTAGTTGTATGAATGATCTTTTGATATGAGATTGTACTACTATCCATAGTGAGACTGCTGGAGTTTGACTGACATATAAACATGGGTCTCAATGAGTCCTTGTAGTGGATGTTGGTGATAGTTAGTCCAATGTAGGGGTAGGGTGCACATCAAGATGGGATCTATCAATTTTGGTAGAAAGGAGTAGTTCTATGAAATTTGAGAAGCTAAGTCTGAGAATCTGTGGCCACAGTAGTGTGATTGATGTAAAAGAGTTTTCATAGAAGTCACAACTGGACTTGAGCTAATTGAATCTATCATATGACTGATGTTGAGCTTTGACGATTTATCCATGACTTTCCATCTAGTCGGGACTCACGATAGAAGGACTGAATCACACGTTAACTACATCTAGAGATTCATTTCGATTCTACTGGGTTGCCACCATATATTGCTAGATATCACTGGTGGATTGTGAGAGCTCACTAGGATTATTCTGGATCGACAATCCTTGATGAGTTAGAGTGAAATTATTTTGACCCATTGAAAAGAGTTTCAATGATACTTTGATAGAGATCATTGTATATCTCACTACCAGATAGAATTGAACTTGTGGGATTACACAATAAAGAGATTAGGCTTGAAATTAGTAATTGAGCTTATGAAGTATCAATTGAGTTTAGAAAAATCTGATTGAGTTCAAGATAACCTTGCAAGCATATGGTTGGACCCAATTTCTCTTTCCATTGAAATTTTTTATTTGATAAGATAATTCAAACTTAATTATCTGCTAATAATCTACATAAATTAGATTTATGAGACTCCAATTGTTGGGTGTCTAAGGTTATGGATCAATTAAATTAGGATGCAAGTTTTAAATTAATTTTTCTTGATAGTTATTATGGGGCGCCACCTTGATTTGATCAAGTTGGACGTGTCCTATGATTAGAGTGCTTATTAATCTGATATGGGGCATCCCTTGGATGGGAAAGATGGTGTATTTAATTAGATGCAAGGGCTCCAAGAGTTGGTGCCTAATAGGATTCCTAATGTAAGTTAAATAACTTAAGTTATTAAGAAACTTAATGCAAGTAGGACTTATATTATGAGATTGAATAAGATTCAATCCTTATATCTATTCAAAGAGACCTCTCCTAAGGTCCCTAGAGCATCCAAACCAGCAGCCCCTCATGCCTAAAAGGTCTTTCCATGCCCTCTCTTCTTCTCCCTTTCTCTTCTCTTCTTGGGCATCCCACACATCCCAACCTTTGGGACGTCCCAAGTCTCCCACGTCCAAGGTGTTGGGCATCCTTTTTCTTGCTAGTTTCAAGATTGTAGCAGCAGCATATAGCAAGAGAGAAAGGTTAGAGAAGAGGAGAAGAAGAAGATCAAGGAAAGAGATCAAATGTTGATCGCAATCTAGGCTTCGTTCAGATTCAACAGGCTGAATTTTTTTAGAGAAAAAAATTTAAATTCTAGAGGACTGTTCTAGGCTGGTCTCGAGTGGATATCTGTAGAGACTGAAATTTGTGCGGTTAAAAGAAAACTTCTTCTTTTTCAAATCCAAATTTGAAGAAAAAGATTGTGAAACAGGTATGTGAATTGATCACAATCTGAATTTCAGCATATGTCAATTTCAGCACATGAACTAGATCCTTGTGGTTTTATATTTTTATGCATGTATGATTCGGATTAAAGGTGTTTTAATCTTGTATTCTGCTATGATGTTTAGAAAATAAAGTTTTGAAATATACATGCATGCCCCAAACTTCGAATTTCAACAAACAGACAAAGAACTCTTCTTGATCATTTCTTAATTTTCTTCTCAAGAAAATCCATCCTCGGTCTTTCTTGATTTTCTTCTTAAGAAAATTAGCATGCAACTTTTCTTGATTTTCATCTCAAGAAAATCAGCAACTCTCTCTATTTCCTTCTTCTCCTTTTGCGTGTGACCAACTCTTAGACGTGCTAGAAGAAGTGGTCCATATCCCCAATGTTTGGGCATACAAGAAAGGGAGGGGGCAGGCCGTCCAACTCTTGAATGCCTAGAAGAACCTATATGTTAGATAGAAGGGCATGAAGGGATCTCATCCCTTCCTTTCGTAAGAAACTCCAAGGTATGAAACCTCCTTAAGGGGTGTGAGATTTATAGCATGTAGAGTCCAGGAGGTGTGGACTCCTTTTGTCTTCATGTATCTGCCCAAAAGCCCACGTTAAAACCCTTTTGAGTATAAGGGAGGCACTATTTTTCAAAGTCCTTCTCAAGATAGGATTCTTTAAGGTGTGAGAACAAGGGCGCACAAATACAAGGTGTGATTTATTTCATTCTTGGCATGAGAGAGAGTCTTGATAGAGAAGGACTCTCTCTTGTTGGGTGCCTTCTTTTATTTTGGTGTGAAGAAAAGTGGCGCTAACATCTTATGAAGAGTCCTTCTGCTCCTTAATCACCTTTTGAGGATAGAGTCCCAATAGGTGTAAACTTTGGCCAAATCAAAATCCTTATTTTATAAGGAATGGGCTTGGACTAAATCAAAATTCTTATCTTATAAGGAGTGCAATTGCATTTGGATTTGATCATGTTAACTTTTTGTTATGTCAAATTAAATCTAACCATCTGATCAGATGTAATCTCTTTGTGTATGATACCATAGGTTCTATTCTATTTGGTAGTGAGAAATATTATGATTTCCATCAACAATATCATTGAAACTTCTTTCAATGGATTAAAACAATTTCAACTCACTCAATGAGAATTATTGATTATTAAATAATTTTCATAAATCTCACAATCCACTAGTGACATCTAGCAGCATATAGTGGCATTCTGTCAGAATGGAATAGATAAATCTCTAGGTGCAGTTATCGTATAATACCATTCTTCTATCATGAGTTCTGACAAAATGGAGGTTATGAAATTTTCATCAAATTCTATCATCTGTAATATGTCAAATTTATTCGACTCGAGTTCCTAATGTGAAAACTATAGAAACTCTTTCCGCTTCATACTGTCCTGATCTAGATCTTCTGAACTCAGTCTCATAAATCACATAGAATTAACTTTCTTATCTACTAAGAGTGATAGATTCTATTTAGATACACATCCTATTCCTACAATGAACCTACTGTAGCCATCATACACCACAAAGACCTATATGGCTAGGAGATCAAGTGTATATACAGTCAAACTACAACAATCCCTTTGTGAATAGTCAAGGCACTGCAGATCAAAGGACTAGTCATACTACTACAACATTGAGTAAGTTACTAGCGAATGAGTAGACATTCAAATGACTTCCTATATTCATCATACTCGGTATCATTATTCTCTAACAACTATCTGCACTCTCATTCTAGTGTCCCTGTACTATAAATCTGAGACATGTCTATCCTAAAAGAGAAATGATCCATGCATCAATTTATCCAGATAAATCATCATCCTTGTGATGATCCATCGATCAATGATCCATACACCAACTTATCTGGATAAATCACAGTCTCTGTGATGATCCATCGATTGAAAGTAATTTAAAAATTAATCATTAATGATACATATCTCAAATTTTTAACTCTTGAGAATATATGTCATCATCCTATTAATTTTTTAGATAATTTATGGATATATAAAATATGAATGAAATAAATAATCTAATATAAAAATATCAAATACAAAATTATGTCCTATAATAAATATATGTGTGTCAGTCTGATTAATTTTTAAGACATATATCTAATAATTTTTTACTTGTACTAAAGTCAATCAGCCATATACTTAAGCCCCATCTTCTTAAGATGTGCTTCAATCTTCTACTGGCTAAGTGATTTAATTAGTGGATCCACCACATTATCCATAGAGTCTACCTTCTGCATCTCGATATAGCTCTTTTTGAAGTAGTTGAGAATGATATGAAACCATCGCTCTGCGTGCTAGGACTTCTGGTGAGACCTAGACTCCATAGCTAGAGCTATAGCTAGAGCTATGGCACTGTTGTTATCGTAATACAATATTATGGTATTTGATGATATTACACTAAATTTCACAATGAACTTCTCGAATCAGAAAGCTTCCTTAGCAATCCCAAAAATGACGATATACTCAGCTTCTATGATGGAATCTATAATGATCGATTGTTTAAAATTCTTTCAATTTATTAAACATTCATTGCATAAGAAAATACATACACCCTGATGTAGACTCTCTATCATCCACATCAATCAAAGTCTAAAACTGTGAATCCTTGTACCCTCAACTCTGATCTTCCTCCAAAGATCAAAGACATATCCTAAATCCTTCTCAAGTATCTAAGAATGTTATTCACAGCTATCCAGCACTCCTCACCTGAATTCGATTGATATCCACTCGTGACACTCATAGCAAGGATTATATTAGGTCATGTATGCAGTATGACATACACGAGGCTTTCTATAGCTGAAACATAAGAAATCTTGCTCATGTAATAAATCTCTTCAGATGTATTGGGGCACATCTTTTGGAGAGATCAATCCTATGCCTAAGAGGTGCAACCCCTCCTTGGAATTTTCATGCTGGACCTCTTCAACACCTCCTCTATATACATCTTCTGTGAAAAGCTTTAGCATCTTTTAGATCTATCTTATAGACCTTTATTCCCAAGATGTAGGATGCCTTCCCAAGATCTTTGATGGGAAATTCTTTAGACAACTACATCTTAATCGAAGTCAGCATGAGAATATTATTTCTAATCAGAATAATGTCATCCACGTACAGTATGAGAAATGTCATAGTACTCCCATTGATCTTCTTATAAATACATGACTCTTCATTCTTGATGAAATCAAATGATTTGATCACAGCTTTGAAACAAGTATTCTAACTATGAGATACTTTAGTTTGCATATCTTATGACTTCGGTCACTGAAAGTAAAACTCAAAAGTCGCTCCATATAGATATCTTCTTCAAGATATCCTTTCAAGAAGACAGTTTTTATATCCATCTATCAGATTCATAATCATGGTATGCTGCAATAGCAAGCAATATCTGGATAGATTTTAGCATAGCCATAGGTGAAAAAAAATTTTTGATAGTCAATACCTTTTATGTTGACTATAATCTTTCGCAACAAGCCTTACCTTATAGGTCTCTACCTATTTATCCGAACCTATCTTTCTTTTGTAGATCCATTTGCATCTAATAGATACATACCTTCTGGTGGATCCACTAAGATTCGGATCTAGTTGGAATGCATTGAGTTGACTTTTGACTTTATTACTTTCAGTCACTTCTCGGAGTCGATGTCTAATATCACCTCATTGTAAGTTTTGAGATCATCTCCATGTTATTTATCTTTCATGAAAAATATTTTCTCTACTTTTTCTTTCAAAATACTTAAGTATTTTTTTAAAAAGATGAAAAATCCTACTCGATCTATGAGGTAGAAGAGGAAGTGCAAGTATTGGCTCAATTGAATAGGTTCTATAGGTTTCATGACTCGTTGCTCTTTAGAGACTCTCTCTCTTTGAGCTCAATTTTTCTCCCACTATCTCTATCTTAGATAAATTATTTTTTTAAGAAGATAGTATATTGGCTCACAACCACATTATGATCTTTTAAAAAATAAAAGTAGTATCTAATAGACTCTCTAGGATATCCAATGAAATAAGTCTTATAGGATCTAACCTCTAACTTGTCTACCTATAGTTGCTTGACTTGGGCCGGACATTCTCAAATCCTGAGATAATCAAGATTCGATTTCTTATCATGTACATCTCATATGGCATGATAGGAATAGATTTAGAGAAAATTCTATTCAATAGATAAATACAAAAGCAAGCAAAGTATGTCCCAAAAGAAATAAAAGAAGATCAGTAAAGCTTATCACAAACCGAACCATATCCAATAGGATTCGATTCCTTCACTCTGATATCCTATTGAGTTGAGGTATTTTCGGTGGAGTCCATTGTGAGACTATGTTATTTTTTTTAAGATGTACACCTTCTCGATCTAATTAAAGAATCTTAAAAAAAAATTTCTAATTTATTTTTTTATCTCATATCTGAATTCTTTGAACTTTTCAAAGATTTTAAATTTATGTCTTGCACATATCTATATCGTGAATAGTTATCGATAAAGGTAATAAAATAAAGATAACCACCCATGATCTGCATATTAAATAGACTATACATATCTGTGTGTACTAGGGCAAGTATCTTAGTGGTCCTCTTTTTTTGTCTTACAAAAAATTGTTTGATCAGTTTTTCTTGAAGACTGGATTCACAAACTAGATAAGATATATGAGCCATGAGCTCATTTTTCTCCAATCTATTTATTCTACACTCTTCAACATAACCAAGCCTGAGATACTATATATACTTTAGGTTTATTGAAGTATTTTAAATTATACCGCAAGCGCACAGTGTGCAATATAGCACATCCGACGAGTATGAATCGATTCCATGAGGAATTAGATTTTTAAAATATATTCAAATTCTTGCTCAGACGAGCTTTAAAGAAAAAGAGAAGAGATTATTTGTTCACTAACTATAACAACAGCAAAGTAACTAAATATAAAAATAAATAATTTAAAAGATCTAAGATTTTTGAATCTACTAGACCAATAAATTAGATAGCCTTTCTATAATTTTTTTATGACGTCTCTTGATTAAGATATAAAGCATGAACAAGCATAGATCATAAAAAGACTAAATTCAACTATAATCCATCAAGCATTTTGCTTTCACCCTAATTAAGAGACTTTTTTTTCAACTATTTTTTTTATGTTATCCAAGTATGGACTATGAAGGGACTCAAATCTAACTATAATCCATCAAAATTTTTCATAAAGAAGAAGAAGAAAGGATTTTAAAAGATTTATGAGCCTTCTACCTATTATCCCTTCTGGCACCGAATCAAACAAGGACTATGAAGGAATTCTAACTCAATTATAGCCCATCAAGTTTCTTGACAAGAGAGATGAAAGGAGAAGAACTATAAAAATTAAAAATTTAAAAAGAAAATCAAAGAAGAAAGCTTCTAATCATGGTCTAGCTTCATCGCAAATCTTAGAAGGATTGTTTAGCTAGACATAAATTGATTTGAAGCAAATATAAAATAGAACTATACTAATTATGAAAATTTAAAATTATAGAAATTGAAGGATTATAGAAAAATAAATGTAAGAATTTAAACTATCCTAGTGCTGAAATTAAAAATTATATAAATTAAATTAAAGAAAAAAAATTAATTTATTGCTAAAATAAAATCTTTGATGCAAAACTTTGAACTCCTAAGCCATTAACAGGGTTTGGAGTTAAAATAAAAAAAAAAATCTAAACTAGGATCTCTTCTTACAGTCTTTCTTCGCAGCCTTCTGATTCTTCCACCTCCCCCTAGCTAACTCTCCTTCTCGTATCTTAGAAAGATGGAAGAAAGTGAGAACAAGGCTAAAGAATTAAAAAGATGGGTATTCCCATCTATCACATGAGCCCCTACAAAACATATGGTATGGAGAGAGATCTATCTTCAAGATAGAGGCATTAGGTTTTATTTATAGGTGTTAGGAGAGAGGAGGATTTCATGATTTTTAGATGTGAGACTAAAGAAAAAGGATAAATATGAAATCTCATAATCCCTCATAATTTTCTCTTTCCTTCTTTTTATTTTTTTCCTTTTAAAAACTCTTAACCCGTTGTCTGCGTCCATGCTCAAGCTCCTGCACCCTTTGCTTTGCTGATCATGCTGCCCATTCTCTCGTGCCCACATTCCTGTTGCCCCCGCATCCAGCCTTCTTTCCGTATTTTCTGATCTAGCTACAAGCTGCTCATGCAAAAACCGCCAGTTCGTGCCCAGCTCCATTTCCGCATGTAAGAACCCATCAGCTGCATGCTTCATTCCTTCCACATGGTCCACCATAGACCTCATTGTTAGAATATGATACGGTTTTATACGTGTAGTTCAAAATTTTTTTTAGACATCTATGCAGTAAAAATAAATAAATTAAAATAATTTTAATTTATTTATATACTAGATCAGATCTGAAAATCATAGTAAAGATCTTGATATGAATATGTACCCATGATCTAATATTTGAAACAGAAAAATAAACTGTTAGAAAAATAAAATGAAGATTGAATCTCCATACCTCGGATCCTGTGGATGTCCCGGATTCTGATCGTAGCTACTCACGTGTCCGACCTCTGCTGGTATCCACACAGATCTATCTGATCGGAGCATCGAGATCACTGGTGTCCTAGTACTTTGCAAATCTCGCTCCTCATTCGTGGATCTTGATCTCTTCTTCTAGATCTTGAAGAAGCAGATTGCTGCGCGAACTCTTTCGCGCAGATCCAATGGGATCTGAACCAGATCACCATGAAGAAAAAAAGAACCCTTCTTTTTTTCTTCTTCTCTCTCTTTTTCTCTCTTAGATCTGATCTCTATCAGATTTAGGCATGGACATGAAGTGGAGAAGGAAGGAAGAGGCATTGGAGAGGAGAGAAAGATGTAAGAAAGAAGCCTCTCGCATCTAACGCATGCCACCTCGCTTCACACATCCTTTTTTAATTTTTAATCACACAAAAAAAATACTTTCATACCCTAATCTGAGAGATTTCTATCCTATTTTGAATCAAATTTAAATAAAAACTAATTTAGATGAAAAAGACTGCCTCCTTTCATGCATGTGAAGAAAGAAGGATGAGAAAAATAACACCCTACTTCTCTTTTTGATATCATTTTTGGAGAAAGAGTCTAAGAGAATTTGGACTCTTCGAGTCATTATTTATCTAGTTCAAATAGAGCCTCAATCAGATTCAAATCGAGTTCGAAACGAGCCGAATTTGAAAAAATTGTCAAGCCTGATCCAATCAGACTTGAAATCCAAATCTGATTTGGTTAATTTAACCCAATTAATATTAAATTAAATTAAATTTAATTAAATTAAATCTGATTTAAATTAATTAAGACTTAATTTATAATTTAATCAATCTCAAAAAAATTATAACACTTATAATTAAATCCCTGCGCTAACAATTAGTAGCTGTCAAAACTGTAACGCTTACAAATTAGCAGTTTCTAAAATTTAAATTATCAATCCAATTGATAATTCAAATATGATCCAAATCATTGATCAAGTTATGCTTCTTTTGTGTGTGACCCCTCAGATTCTATTCTATTTGGTAGTGAGATATACAGTAATCTCCATACAGTATTATCGAAACTCTTTTCGATGGGCTAAAATGATTTCAACTCACCTCAACAAAGATCATTGATCCAAAAATGATCTTAGTGAGCTCTTAAGATCCATCAGTGATGTCTAGCAACATGTAGTAGCAATCCAGAAGAACAAAAAAGTGAAACTCTAGGTGCAGTTATCGTGTGATACAATCTCTTTATTGAGAATCCTGACTTGATGGAGGTTATGGAGAACTCGTCAAATCCCATCGTTAGTCATGTGCTAGATTGGCTCGACTCGAGTTCATTTATGAATTTCGTAGAAACTCTTTTTCAGTATTTACACTTACTCTGGTCAGAGATTTTTTGAACTCAGTCTGACGAATCGCATAGGATTTCTTTTTTTCTACCAAGGTCAATAGATTCTATCTAGGTGCATCATACTCCAAACAGTGAATCTGAATCTATATAGCCAACATATACAGTAAGGACCCATATGGCTAGAGACCAAGAGAACATGCAGTCAAACTATGTAGTCTCGCTGCAAATAGCCAATACACTGCAGGTGAAAGGATCAATCACACCACTGTAGCATCAAAAAAATTACTGATGAGTAAGTAGACATCCAAGTGGTTTCTCGTGTTGGTTACGCTCAGTGTAAGTTATTCTCTAACTACTACCTGCACTCTTACCCCAGTGTCTCTACACTGCAGACTCGAGACTCATCTGTCCTAAAGGGAGGTTATCCATGCACCGATGTTGAATGGATTGATCACTGTCCTCCATGACGATCTTTCGATTGAGAGTATTTAGAAATTAACTAGTAATGATGTATGTCTCAAATTCTCAACACCTTGAGAATATACAAAATTATCTTTATTATTTTGTGGGACAAATCATGGACACATAAATATAATTGGTTATTAAGACTGCCCAACAAATACAAAATATGCCCTAGAAAAAGGTATGTGTCAGCTAAGATTGGCTTCTTGGGCACACATCCAACAAACTCTCACTTGCACTAAAGCCAATCTGTCATATACCTAAGCTTCATCTTCTGAAAACAAGCTTTGGTGTTTAGCTGGCTAAGTGACTTGGGTCTACCACTATCATGTGGAGTCTACTCTCTTCACCTCCATGTATTTCTACTTGAGGTAATCACTAATATCCCTACTCTATATGCGTGAACTTCTGGTGAGACTTTTGCTCATTAGCAAAGGCTATATATCATTATCTTTGCAGTACCATGTCATAGCATCTAATGGTATGACATATAGTTCCGCAACTATCATAAGAACAAGAACACATTCTGCACATCTACAGTATATGCAGCTTCTATTGGTCGATTGCCTAGAATCCTTCCATCATATCGAACCAACATAACTTAAAAATATATGCTGATGTAGACATTCTATCATTAGCATTAGTGTATCCTCCTACTCTTAGCTTTAATCCTTATTCAAAGATGAGGAATAATCTCTTAGTGCTTCTCAAGTACTTAGAGATATTTTCACAGCAATCCAATGCTCCCAGCCTGGATTCGACTAATATCTACTCGTGACTTTCACAGCAAGATATACTAAGTCAAGTACATAGCATGGCATACACCTATGCCCAAGAGGATAATGGATCTCTCTTGAAGGTTTCAATGCGGAACCCTTTCAGCACCTCTTCTATGTACTTATCCGTAAAAATCAAACATCCTTTTAGAATCTATCTCTATAAACCTTTTATTTTCAAAATGTTTGACCTAGATCTTTGAAAAAATTTTTTATATGTAACCACATCATAACCGATGTTAGCATGAAACCCTCCCACTGATCTTCATGTAACTACATGATTCCTTATGTTACGTCATTGTAGGTTTTGAGATTATCTCTATGTTCCCAATCTTTCTTGAGAAATACTTTCTCTGAATCCTTTGTAAGAATACTAAGTATCTTTCTAAAAGATAGGAGATCCTATTAGATCGATGAGATGGAGGAAGTACTACATATACTAGCTCATCTTAAATAGATTGTATAGATCTTGTGATTCATTCTTCAGAGATTTTCTCTTTGAGTTCATCCTCCCACTATTTCCAAGAAAATAATATGATTGCTTACAATCACATTGTGAACCACTGAAAAAAGAAAGTGATATCTCAAACACCTTTTGGGATACCCTATAAACGAATTCTCATAGATCTATTCTCTAACTTATCCACCATATTATATCTTATATGGTGCGGTGAAATCAATTTTAGAGAAAACCTAATTTAAATTTTAAAAATTAAATCTTGCTCCTAAAGAAACAATAATTAAATTAGTGATATTCATGATAGATCGGATCATATCTCATATAGTGCCATTGCTCCTCACATATATACCATTGAGCTGAGGTATACAAGGAGAATTCCATCATGAAACTATGTCATTCTTTTTAGATAATCAATAAATTTTTTTTTTGGTATTGCATCCTTGATTCGATCGAAGTATCTTTAGAGATTTTTTGATTTATCTTTTCTACTTCATATCTGAATTCTTTGAACTATTCAAAGTCTTTCAGATTTATATCTCACATACATACCTATATCATAACTGCTCATTAGTAAGGATAATAAAGTAGTGATAACCTCTTAGTCTGGCTCATCAAATGGACCATACATATCGTATGTGTACTAGGACAAATATCTCAGTGGTCCTAGTCCTTTAACCCATAAAGAATAGCTTGATTATTAATCCTCAAAGAGATGATTCACAGATTTGATATGAGTTAATAGTCAATGAGCCTAAAGGTCCATTTTCTCCAGTCAGCAAATTATTTGTTTTCATACATGACCTACCCAAAAGAACCATCTATATACTTCAGGTTATCTGGTTCTGAATCTCTCAGACCCAATGGCATTCACTATTTTATTTAAATAATTTTTCAAATGCATCACTATATAAATGATCAAGAACCAAATCCAAATGGTAATCTCCGAGATTAGGTGCCCACTGCCTAGTGCAACTTTTGCACAATTGTCGACTTAAAAGAGTCACTTCACCTTCCCTCAGTCCTCTTCCTTCCTTAGACCTTATATTAAAGTACGTAATATGTACTAAAGTCTAATGAAAAAAAAAACCATAAGATCAATTTTGAGCAATCGACATACCTTCTGAAGGTATGTAAATATTTCTTTTAGGTTCTCTAGGTATATACCTCTAAATTTTGCAAGGTCCCTTAGTTACCAGTATATCGATCAATTCAGTTAAGGTGCTGCAATATTTATTCATATAATAGTTTCATAAACTATCTGTATGAATCAAAAATTATAGGATCAAATCCATTAGTAATTTTCTATGCATGGTCATGTTGAGCTTTTCAAGCTCTTTGATGTCCTCGATCATCGATCATGGATAAACTACCCATCACGCATCTCATGTACTGTGCGACTCTGATCATCTCACAACTATTGCAGATGAATCGCATGTCATTGGTAGTCTACATATCCTTACACATATTTTGGATCTCATCGACTATGAAATCTAATTTATAGCACCTAACCTAATTGTTAATGTCCAACCATTTGTCAAGTATAGCTCGTTGACTATGGATTGGATAAGCTGATGACATTGGGTTAACCTGATCAAGAACATGACTTAATTTCTAAAAACTAAGAACTATTCTTAGATTTATGAGCCAAAATATATAATTGATTTTGGTTAAGTGGTTAATATCTAGGATTTGAGCTAGATTGTTGGAAGCTGAAAACTTAATCATAGAGAGTAAAGTTTTAATTAGATGATTGTACTTGTAATAATATGTTCTAGAGATTTTAAAAATAAACAAAAGGCTCCCACTAATTTTTTGAGTCTCTCACACTCCTCGAGTGGAGAAACGAAAACTCTCACACGATAATAGGTTCTAATGGGTGCTGCAGTCCCATCGATATATGGCACCTCACCTAACAGTTATTGATGATACGTATATCAATGCATGAATAATTTTTTTATCCAGATGCTTCTCCAAGCATGTTACAGCGACTTGGTCTTTAAGTCCTGTGGCCTCACCTAATAGTTATTAGCACATTCCTTAGTTAAGTCCGACCCACCATTCACCAACGAGTGCAAAGCCGTCATTGGATCCCTCACCTAACAGTTATTGGGCACAACCTCATCTTTACCTCGAGGCATCTGATGCCAATAGAGTGATTGTGCCTTCCCGATATAACTGAACTACTGTAACCAGTCGAGAATGATCAACGCCGGAAAAGGCACCCATATCTCTACAACGGTGAAAGACCAGTAGACTTAATATTCAATGAGGAGATTTGGATTCAGGTCTCTTCTAATTAATCACATACATTTGATGTAATGACTAATCTAGTTTAGATCAGCACATTTCATGTCTGACCAACCTAGTCGGCATGGGTGAACTCGAGTCAACAACTAACTTAATACAAAACATAATCTCCCAAAATAGTCAGGTAAGTAAAGCTGAGTGGAGATCCCCTCGTTGCTTTCCTTAGATACCAATGAATTGATCAGGTCAGATAACGAAACTAATTAAATAATCATCATTTAATACTTGCCTTAGACACCAATTTGGTTGATTAAAATTAATTAGGTTAACCTATAGACCCGAACTCGAACCGTTGAGCCAAATTCGATCTTGACTTCATCAATTCACATCATATGTGAATCAATTTGACCAACTACAACTAAATTCAATTTTGAGCCCTTTGACCTAATCCTAATCAACTCTTGATTAGGTTCGATCAACTGTTCAAAATTGAAAAGAGTTCTAACCTGATCTAATCGATGACCCTAGTTGTAGTTTAGTCTCTAAACCTAATTTGTTCAACCCATACCCTAAAGCCCATATTTTATGTATTGAAACTTAGATTTTAAATTCATAATTTTAGATCTTATAATTTCAAATCTTAATTCTTAATTAAGTGTATTATGTATATGGATTTGGGTTTAGATCTCGAAATATTTTCTAATCTAAACCATTTATATTGTATCCCATACAATATGATTGTTTGCATACTCGAATCGATTCATCCTGGTACGCAAATTGATTTGTCACAGTGAGTCAGCATACACTGAGATAAATAGAATTCTATAGACCTAGAATACATAATTGAGTCGGTTTATCAGCAAATGAGCTGACCTATTAGGATCTTGAGTCGACTCCAACAAAAATAAGTCAACCCACCAAGCACTCAAGTCGACCCAATTAAAAATCGAGTCGACTCCATAGGCATACCAGTCACAGTTTTATGCTCTCATGCAAACAAAGCTTAAGATTTTAGATCTAGGATTTTGCAAAAATTAAGTTTTAGATCGTGTGTCAAACAATATATCAAATATAATATTTTAACGATCTAAAATACATAAAAATACATGCATAATCTGATATAAATTAAAAAATATAATAATTATAATTTTTCATTCACTATTCATCTACATAAAAAATATCACAGTTAGCACCCCTACACGTCATAAGAGAGAACCCATCGAATGGACAAGAGAGAAACTTGGATCCCTTCATCATCTTATGATCGGACGGCCATGGTGATTATCCCAATTCGATTACTAAGCTACTAGAAATTTAATCTAACATATCACATATGTAATCAATTAAAAATCAGATCAATATATCTTTCACATGTCAAACATATGAACCATAATATTAAATCTATACATATAGAAAGAATTTCAACAAATATACTAGATCCAAATTACTCTCTAATTAAAATATTCAAATCTAAATCAATTTCAGATCTGAATAATTCATGATTTATTTCAGATTTGAAATAATTTTAAATCTAAAATAAATTGATAATCACATTATAGCATGCATAAAAATCAGATTTAACTTTAATTGATGTTCTACATTGTTTTAGGACAACCGTTCAGCATAACAGGGGTTATGCCAGAAAAATCTTATTTCAGAATAATGTGAATATCTTATTAACCTTCAGATCTGATTTCTGCAAATCAGATATCAAATTTGAGGTGATTTCATATTCGTATCAGAATCTATACTTTAATACTACTGTTAGAATACGATACGATTTCATACGTATAGTTCAAAATTTTTTTAGACATCTATGCAGTGAAAATAAATAAATTAAAATAATTTTAATTTATTCATGTATCAGATCAGATCTAAAAATTATAGTAAAGATCTTGATACAAACGTATACACATGATCTGATATCTAAAACAGAAAAATAAACTGTTAGAAAAATAAAATAGAAATTGAATCTCCATACCTCAGATCCTGCGGATGTCTCGAGTTCTGATCGTAGCTGTGCATGTGTCCAACCTCTACTGGTATCTATACGAAGCTGCTTGATCAGAATATCAAGATCACCGATGTGCTAGCACCTTGCAGATCTCGCTCCTCATCCATGGATCTGAACTAGATCACTATGAAGAGAAGAAGAACCCTTCTTCTTATCTCTCTTTTTCTCTCTTAGATTTGATCTCTATCAGATCTAGGCATGGACATGAAGTGGAGAAGGAAGGAAGAGGCGTTGGGAAGGAGAGAAAGATGTAAGAAAGAAGTCTCTCGCATCTAACGCACGCCACCTCCCTTCACACATCCTCTTTTAATTTTTTATCACACGAAAAAAATACTTTCATATCTCAATCTGAGAGATTTCTTTCCTATTTTGAATTAAATTTAAATAAAAAAAAATTGGATGAAAAAGACTTCCAGATAAGGCGGGCGCCAACTATTTTTCTATTTTGAATTAAATTTAAATAAAAAAAAATTGGATGAAAAAGACTTCCAGATAAGGCGGGCGCCAATAGTTGGCGCCCTCTCTCTTTTCACGCACGTGAAGAAAGAAGGATAAGAAAAATAATGCTCCACTTTTCCTTTTGGCATGATTTCTAGAGAGAGAGTCTCAGAGAATTTGGGCTGTCCGAGTCATGGTTCATCTACTTAAAATAGAGCCTCAATCGGATTCAAATCGAGTCCGAAACGAGCCAAATTCGAAAAGACTGTCAAGTCTGATCCAATCAGACTTAAAATCCATGATTTGAATTATTTAATCTAATTAATATTAAATTAAATTAAGTCTAATTAAATTAAATTTGATTTAAATTAATTAAGACTTAATTCATAATTTAATTAGCTTCAAAAAAATTGCAACACTTGCAATTAAGTTCCTGCACTAACAATTAGCAGATACCAAAACTGTAACGCTTACAAATTAGCAGTTTCTAAAATTCAAATTATCAATCCGATTGATAATTCGAATATGATCCAAGCCATTGATCAAGTCATACTCCTTTTGTATGTGACCCCTCAGATTCTATTCTGTCTGGTAGTGAGATATATCGTGATCTCTCTCACAGTATCATCGAAACTCTTTTCGATGGGCTGAAATGATTCCAACTCACCTTAACAATGATCATTGATTCGAAAACGATCCTAGTGAGTTCTCACGATCCACCAGTGATGTCTAGCAACGTGTAGTGGCACTCCTGAAGAACAGAAAAGTAAACCCCTAGGTACAGTTATCATGTGATATAATCTCTCTATTGAGAGTCCCAACTTGACGGAGGTCATGGAAAACTCGTCAAACCCCATCGTTAGTCATATGCTAGATTGGTTCAACTCGAGTTCATTTGTGAATCTTGTAGAAATTCTTTTTCAGTATTCACACTTACTCTAGCTAGAGATTTTTTGAACTCAGTCTTACGAATCGCATAGGACTTCTCCTTTTCTACCAAGGTCGATAGGTTCCATCTAGGTGCATCCTACTCCAAACAGTGAACTTGAACCTACATAGCCAATATACATAGCAAGAACCCATATGGCTAGGGACAAAGGGAACGTGCAGTCAAACTATGTAGCCTCGCTGCAAATAGCCAACACATCGCAGGTCAAAAGATCAGTCACACCACTGCAGCATCGAGAAAACTACCGACGAGTGAGTAGATATCCAAGTGGTTTCTCGTGTTGGTCACACTCAGTGCAAGTTATTCTCTAACAACCATTTACACTCTCATCCCAGTATCTCTACACTGCAGATTCGAGACTTATCTATCTTAAAGAAAGATGATCCATACACCGATCTCAAATGGATTGATCACTGTCCTCCATGACGATCCTTCGATCGGGAGCATTTAAAAATTAACCACTAACGATGTATGTCTCAAATTCTCGATACTTTGAGAATATATAAAATTTTTTTTATTAATTTTTAGGATAAATTATAGATACATAAATATGATTAATTATTAAGACTGTTCAATAAATATAAAATATTTTAAAAAAAATATATATACCAATTAAAATTAATTTTTAAAATACACATCTAACACTCGTTAAACCGCGTGAAAAAAAATCCGGCTCTTTGTATTTACGTTCGTGCAAAAGTTGTGGGTCCAGCACCTCTCACGCATCCACTCATGCTGCAATCGCACTTGGTCATCCGTGGGTCCACATGGCTTTGTTCCAAAAGCCCATTCAAAAACAACACATACAGCAAAGCTCCTTTCTCCTCCCAATGTATTAAATGCACCATAGACCCTTTTATTTAATTATTCATGCCCACTTCAGCCAGTGCCCCATCCAGTTTGCTTCTACATGGGTTCTTGCAAAGCCTCTCCCAACAACTTATTTAATCTTTTAGGCTTAACTTGCTTTGAGCCATGGCTCGATTTTGAACCTATTTTAACTTTATTTTTTGGTCCCATTTTATCTCTTTAAATCTGCAGATCAAATTTTTCATATTGGTGCACCTCTTTTCTATAAAATATACAAAAAAATATCAATTCTAAAGAATAAAGATCATTTAATCTATAAATTAATATTTTTTTTGATCATATTTATGCACTTATCACATCTCCCAACTTGAGTCTTACTCATCCTTGAGCAACAATAAAAAATAGTTCGTAAGTTTCTTATTAAAGAATGGTTGAGGGGGCTACCAAAAACTATGAATATCATACACAAGTTTGCTCGGAGTCAAAGGTATTTCTCACACCCTTTCTTATAAGTAGAAGATATCCCATTAGATAGCTGATGAAATATATCATTGGAATATTAATAGCATCTAGTAAATTAATCAAGTGCAAACTCATCATTTTTCTAAAATAACTCTTAACCAACTCCTATTGTTATCTCAAAATTTTCTACTCTAAAAGAGTGGTGAGGTATTATGATAAGTGGTATATTTTTATATTTATTGAAGATATTTTTGATAATTTATGGTGCTAACATCTTCTAAAAAAATCTAATTTCATAAATAAATTAAATTCTCTTACAAAAATAGATAATTTTAAAAAATATAAAATTAGAACATATTTATGAAAAATAGATATCAATTTAATTGAAAAATTTTAAGCATCAAAATGATGAAGAATTATTGAGTAATTTAATACATATTTTTTTCTATTTTTCAGGCATAAATCAGAGCAAAAATCAAGCCAAAATATTCAAAAAATTAATTTTTATAGCCTTCGATGCACGGTGGGCCGATCGCTTCGTGCACGGTGGATCGTGGATTCAAGGGTGCGGTCCACGGGAGCGTTTCACGATGCATGATGCAATCTATGATGGGCGGAAGAAGTTTTTCATGAACAAATGGTCCAGATTAATCTCGAACGAGATCGGACGGCTGCTATTCGTTATCGGTTGAAAACTAAGAGAAGAAGAAAATCTGAGCACCATCTGATGGTTGAAAATCGATCTAGACTTCGATCCGACAGTTGGTATTCATCCCGACTATGAATAGGAGAGATTGAGCGCGATCCAGTGGTCGAAAACTCATCAGATGTGAGATCGGACGGCCAGCATCATTTTTGATCGACGGAAGGACTTAAATGGTGAATTCTAGGCAGATCTGGACGGTCCAATGAAGATCCAATGGTCAGAATTAAATCATACGAGTATAATACGAGTTCTAAGAATTTTGGGACTCCTTTTGCTATCAGAAAAAGGTGAAAATTTTACCTATAAATTGGAGATCCAGGAATAAGAGTAGAGAGGAGAAAAAATTAGTAGAAAGATAAGAGAAAGTTAGAGAAAAAAATTAAGAAGGTTACGGATCCAAGAGTGGGAGTATATGGAGCTAGAAATCTTGATGTGTGGCTAAATTCCTTCAACTTGAAAATACGATGAAGCCTATAAATGAATTTTTATTTTTTTATATATTTAATTTTCATACAATAAAATTATGCTTTTATTCATATTTTTTTATTCTGAGGTATTGATCTAGCATACACGGTCTAAACCATCCACTGACATGTCGTGATCCCTGGATACGATCGTGCCTAAGAGAGATAGATTGTGGCATGTTAGATTAAATCTTATATCTTGTAATTGAATTTAGATAATTTATACTCTAATAGGATGAGCTGTAATCTACTGATATAGTTTGTACCCTTTAGAGATAAGCTATACTAATATCCTAATCATAAAAATTAATATTACAACATAAAAAATAAATAAATCTAATTTGCATGGTGGATTCAAAATTTTTGGATTATCTCTCTGATTTATTTTCTTTCATAAATTAATTTATATTTACAATTGAATTCTTGCTAGTTTATTCTTTCTTTAATCCTTCTACAATCAATTCTCTTGTATTTCTTCTTCATATATATATATAAGAAAAAAAAAATAATCATCCTATATCTCTGTGGAAACGATTCCGACTCACTCTATCTGTATAGTTTGAGTTGGTTTTTATTCTTGACTGCCTACGACAGCGATCAAATTTTGACACCATTATCGGAGATCTAGGATGATTATTTTTTATTTAAATTTTTTTTAGTCTTATTCTTAGTTTCTTTTTATTTATTTTCTAACTTGCTTAGTTCCTTAGTCAAACTTACTTTCTTTTAAAAAAAAAATTTCTCTACATTGACACCTCATAATCTACTTAGGGAATTAGATACTTAATCACAAAATCTAAAAAATGAAATAAATTAATTTACTCTTGACTAACTATCAAATCTGGCCACCTTTTTTTCTTGCATTATATAATTCTATAAAACATCTTAAGGGCACAAACCCTAAACAAGATAAGGTGAAGATTTCATCACCCTTGTTCCACAAACTACCATCCTGCATATTGTATTGACCTAAATCTTAACCTAAAATCAATTAGACGTTGGCCTCTAAGGGCTTTCGAGCTCAATAGGACAAGAGATCCTAAGAGTTGGATCGGATTAGCGTTAGTCAGTTTGACTGGTGTCTAAAAAAGTGATTCAGGGACTACGTCCTGAAGGAAGGTGGCTATTTAATTGGTTCTGTTCGCTTACTTGACCAACTCAGTTGGTGTCTAAGAAAAGCAACGAGAGGACCTTCACCAACCTTACACTTACCTGACCAGTTGAGTGGCTAGTCTTTTACCTGGAATGCTCAAAGATAACCTTGGCAGTTAGGAGTTGTCTAGATCTAGGGTTACCCTTAGGTAGGATTGACTGCATAACTTGATTTCTAATCTACAACCATTAATCCTTATTAAAACACTCTTCTCTATCATCTCTAGATTTAGAACTCTTTAGGCTCTCATCTTTAGAATTCTCTTCTCATCTATCTCTCTTTCTTCTTCTCTTAAAAAGAAATTATAAAAAATAACTAAAAAATTCTTAAATTTCTTTTTGGACAAAGATATCTGGTCGATTAGTAAGAATAGATCCAAACCTTGCATCCAGTAGACCTTAAGCCCACCATGGGTGAATCCGAACATGAATCTCGGGTACTGAAAGACTTTTGCATTCCAGTTGGGTCAGTCCGACTCTCATATATCTGACTACCACAAACTGATGTCAATTTTAAAATTAAATCTCAGATCATAAACATGCTTCCCAAATTTATCAGAATCGAAGATGCATACATTTTTATGAAGAAATTTGAAGAAGTATGCACCACGATGCGACTTCAACAGCTCACTGAGGATGCTGTAAAACTTAGGTTGATCAACTTTGCCCTCAAGGATAGTGTCAAAAAGTGGTTATACAGTCTTCCTAACCAATTCATAGCATCATGGGAGGATTTTGTTAAAGTGTTCCTAAAATTTTTTTTTTCATACCATAAGACTGTCAAATTTAGGAATGAAATTAATCAATTTTATCAATTACCCGATGAGCCTTTTTGAAAGTATTTTGATCATTTTAAGAACCTTTTAAGTCAATGCCCACATCATGAAATAGAAACTTGGAGGCTGTGCCAAATCATTTATGAAGGACTAGACCCAAACTCTAGAACCATGTTAGAATCAATGTCTCAGGGTCAATTTATGAACAAAGAGCCTATAAAAGCCTAGCAATTTTTAGAGGACCTAGCAGAAAAATACCTACAATGGGAGATTACTAGAAAACCCGATAGACTCACACCTTCAAGAGAGGGCGTATATCAAGTTCAACCTTTCCTAGCTGAAGAGGCAAAATTTGCATCTTTGATCCGTAGGATAGAGGCTCTAAAACTCAAAGGACACACCCAAGTGAACCAAGTTGCAACATCCACTTGCAATGGATGTAATGCCACAGACCACACAATGGAAGGATGTCCTTTCTTGATGGATCCAATCGAGAATGAAGTAGCACAGGTGAGCGCAGCCTATTAAAGACCCACAAATGATCCTTACGCACCAACGTACAATCTAGGATGGAGGAATCACCTCAATTTTTTTTGATCACAAGGGTTAAACTCAAATAGACCTGCCTTCACTCAGCCCAACCCTAGATTCACTCAATGATCAAATAACCCATCAGGTTTCAGTAATGATCAAAGGCTTAACTCCTTAGAAAAGAGTCTAGAGATCCTAACAAAATCGATTGCTAGCACCAACACTACACTAAACAACTTCATGCAGACCACGAGCCAGCTTTTAATTTCCAACACCCAGGCTATTGTCTATTTAGAGATGCAGTTAGGTCAATTAGCCATGGTTGTGAGTGAAAGAGAAAAAGATAAACTACCGAATCAATTCAAGGCTGGTCCTAGGATCCAGAACAATCAAGGACCATAACAAGGAGCCCAGATCAATCAATTAAATACAATTTATACCTTAAGGTCTGAAAAATAAATAGACAACTATGTCGGTACACTTGAAGATCAAGATGACCTATTATCTAAACCATCTCATGAGCAAGTGACTGATCAGATCGAGTTTAAGGAGCCAGATAAGTCTAAAGAGTCAACAGAGATTAACAAACTATTCAAGCCACTTGTAGAATCCACCTCAGGGTTTAAGCAAGTCAAGATATCACCTACCAATCTTGTAGTTCTTTTTTCAACTAGACTTAAGTCCAACAGACATTTAGTCTATATGGATCAAATTTTAGAGATATTTAAATAAGTGAAAGTAAATATCCCTCTACTAGATATAATCTAACAAGTTTCTACATACGCCAAATTCCTCAAAGGCTTATGCACAAAGAAAAAGACTACCAACATTCTCAAAAAAACCTTCTTGACGATCAGTGTGAGCTCATATCTGTCGAGCCATATGCCTGTTCAGTACAAAGATCTAAGATCTCCGACAATCTCTTGTGTCATTGGAGAAACCATCATTGATAGGGTCTTATTAGACTTAAGGGCTAGTGTGAACATCTTACCTTATTCGATCTATGAAAAATTAGGGATAGGAGAATTAAAGCCTACATAAATCATGTTATAATTGGCAGATAGATCAATGAGGGTCTCCAAAGGAGTTATGGAGGATGTGTTAATCAAGATCGATAATTTTATTTACTCTGTGGATTTTGTGATCCTCGAGACTGAACCAGTGTCTAATCCAAAAGGTTACATCCTAGTAATCTTAGGAAGACCATTCTTAGCAACCACCAATGTCCTAATCAATTATCGCAATGGACTCATGAAGCTCTCATTTGGAAACATGACCATTGATCTTAATATTTTCAATGTTGAAAATAAAAGGGACCAATTCGTTGATATAAAGCTAATCCAGGATAAGATCTATGAGACCGCTGATCTAGGAGAAAAAGATTTTGACTGTAATCTCTGGTCAGACCAAAAATTGAAAATAGCTTATAAAATTTTTTCATCTAGTGATCAGAGAGTTCATCCATAATGACAACCACCTGTCGAACTACTTGTAAGGATGGATGAACCAATACACAAGTCATCGATTGAGAAAGCACAAAAACTAGAACTCAAAACACTCCTTGAGCACCTCAAATATGCATATCTAGGTCCATTAGAAACTCTACCCGTAATCATCGCATCAGACCTAGATCAAATCCAAGAAGAGAAACTTTTAGCTGTCCTTAGAGAGAATAAGGAAGCCATAGACTGGACCATGGCTGACATCAAAGGGATCAGCCCTTCAATTGTCCAACATCGAATTCATTTAAGAGAGGAAGTTAAGCCAATTAGAGACCCCCAAAGGAGACTTAACCCAGCTATGAAGGAGATAGTGAAGAAAAAAATTCTCAAGTTACTAGACAATGAAATTATCTACCCCATTTCAGATAGTTTATGGGTTAGCCCAATTCAAGTAGTGCCTAAAAAGTTAGGGGTAACAGTGGTCCAAAATGAAGCAAATAAGTTAGTACCGACTAGAGTTCAAACTGGATAGAGAGTCTGTATTGATTATAGAAAACTGAATGCAATCACAAAAAATGACCATTTTTTTCTACCATTCATTGATTAGATGTTAGAAAGGTTAGCCGGATATGAGTTCTATTATTTTTTTGATGGATATTCTGACTATAACCAGATTCCTATAGCACCAGAGGACAAAGAGAAGACTATATTTACCTGTTCATTTAAAACTTTTGCCTATAGACGCATGCCTCCATCTACTTTTCAAAGATGCATGGTCGGCATCTTTACTGACATGATCGAGAGATTTCTTGAAATATTCATGGTTGATTTTTTAATCTTTGGCTTCACCTTCTTTGAGTGCCTACATCACCTAAGACTGGTCTTAGAAAGGTGTAAGAAGAAATACTTAGTGGTTAATTGAGAAAAATACTAATTCATGATCAAAGAAGGCATAGTACTCGACCATGTTATCTCAAAGAAGAAAATTGAAGTGGATAAAGTCAAAGTAGACTTGATTGCAAATCTTTCACCATCCAAATCAGTCAAAGAAATTTGCTCATTTCTAGGACATGCTGGCTTCTATAGGAGGTTCACCAAAAATTTTAGCAAAATAGCTCGACCATTGATCAATCTTTTTGCCAAAGACGTCAAATTTGATTTCACTTCCGAGTGCCTCGATTCTTTTGAGCATCTTAAAAAAGCACTGACATCTGCACCCATCATTCACCCACTTGATTGGACTCAACCCTTTGAACTCATGTGTGATGTATCTGATCACACCATCAGAGCCATTTTAGGATAAAAAATTGATAAGTTACTGTGAGTTATTTACTATGCTAGTAGGACCCTTCATGATGCGCAGCTTAACTACTCAACTACTAAAAAAGAGTTCTTGGCTATCGTCTTTGCCCTTGAAAAGTTTAGATCTTATCTGGTTGGGTCACATATCATTATATACACTGATCACTCAGCTATGAGACATCTCTTAATAAAGAAAGATGCAAAAGCACGCTTGATCTGATAGATTTTATTTCTTCAAAAATTTGGCCTAGAAATCAGGGATAAAAAAGGAACCGAAAATGTAGTGGCTGATCATCTATCTTGATTGACTAATGCACCCTCTAACGAACCATCAATAGAAGAGTCTTTTTCTAATGAACAACTCATGTTTGTGATCAAAGAACTATGGTATGCTGATATTGTCAATTACTTAGCTACTGGTAGGATTCCCTCTTACTGGACCACTCAGGACAAACACAAATTCTTTGCCCAAGTAAAGTATTTTATTTGGGACGATCCATATCTATTTAGACAATGTCCTGACCAAATCATTAGAAGATGTGTCTCAGATCATGAGATCAAAAGTATTTTATCCTTTTGTCCTGACCAAGCCTGTGGTGGCCACTTTAGATCCAAGAAAACTGCCACAAAAATTTTTCAGTGTGGATTCTATTGGTCGAATTTGTTTAAGGACGCACATGAGTACTGTAAAAGCTGCACTAAATGTCAACAAATAGGATAGATCACAAAAATAGACATGATGCTATTAAATCCGATCTTAGTTTATGAGATTTTTGATGTGTGGAGAATCGATTTCATGAGACCACTTCCAAACTCTTTTGAAAATGAATATATCTTAGTGGCTGTCGATTACATGTCCAAATGGGTAGAGGCTATGCCGTGTAAATCGAATGATAGCAAAATTGTTATCAAATTTTTAAAAAAAACATCATCTCCGTTTTAGAATTCCTAGAGCCATTATAAGTGTTCAGGAAATACATTTTTTCAATCGATCTTTTGCAACCCTGATGAAGAAATACAACATCATCCATAAATTAACTACACCCTATGACCCCCAGATTAGTGGATGAGTTGAAGTTTCAAATCATCAAATCAAATAAATTCTAGAGAAGTTTGTAAGCACCAATAGAAAAGATTGGTCATTAAAGCTAATGGATCCTTTTTGGGCATATCGCACTGTCTTCAAAATCAATTTAAGAATATCTCCTTATAGGCTTGTATTTGGTAAAGCATGTCACTTGCCAGTTGAGCTTGAACATAGGGCTATGTGGGCTATCAAAAAGTTGAACATGGATCTAGACAGGGCTGGATAACATAAGAAGCTACAAATTGATGAACTTGAGAAAATCAAGAATGAGACATACGACAATGCTAAGATATACAAAGAACGAACTAAAGTATTTTATGATCGAGCAATTCTTAGAAAATTATTTTTATTTGGTCAAAAAGTTTTTTTGTATAACTCTAGGCTATATTTATTTTCTGAAAAATTTAGATCTAAATGGACGGGGTCCTATATAGTAAAAGAAGTTTTCTCTCATGGGACTGTAGAGATCAAAAACTCAAGCAATGATGCTATTTTTAAAGTAAATGGACAATGATTGAAACCATTCTTGGAGTTACCTACTTAAATTGAAGAGGAGGCCATGGTTCTCCATGAGCCTATTTATTTTGATTGATTCTGTATCATGGGTTCAGTCCGACTGAAGACTTGAAACTTAGCATTTTTTGAAAAACAACCCAAATTTTTTTTACTTTATTTTAATTGATTTTTATTTTTTTTTAAGAATAATAGACCGCTCTGTATGGAAGCACCTATCAATAAATGTAGTCTGACTGAAGACGATAAAACTTAGCACTCTCTAGGAGGCAACTTAGTTTCAGCTTTTGCTTTTGTTTTCTTTTGCATTTTATTTTGGTTAATCGAGTCTTGCTTCGTATCTTTTGTAGAAATTTGAGGATAATATTGGCTAAATTGAGGGAGAATCAATTTTGAAAAGACTTCTGGATCAGATGACATCTCTCTTTTTTCTTTCTCTTTGTATGCACCTTTCATTTTTCCTTACTCCATTGAGGACAATGTCGATTAAGTTGAGGAGAGAGAATAAAAAATTTTTAAGTCCTCAAGTAAGTTAGTATTTAGAATTTAAGCACCTGAGTATATTTAAGAATCGAGTTAAATCAAGCATTTTTAAAAAAAATTGATGTACAGACTAGAGAGTTTGTGAGATATCGAGGGATCAAGTATTAAGAAAACTCAATAAAGAGTTAAGTTTAAAACTTAAACAGTTTTCTTTGAGCATTTCTAAATTTTTCTACCAGCATCAAATAAGAGTTTACTTCTTATGAACTTATGTAGGATAACTATATATTTCTTTATATATATATAAAAATATAAAAAAAAATTCAAGTACTTCTTACTGAGTAATCGGGCCTCTTTGCTTAAGCAAGTATTAAGTTTCACGTCAAAAGATATGAAGGACAAAAAAGTTTTATTGTAAAGCTAGTTTTAACTCGTAGCCTGTTTGATTTGAGCAAGTAAGTGTGAGAAGTATTCTATATCTAGTGCCCTAAAGCCATCTGGTTCGGGAGTCATTAGCTGAAAACTCACTACATGGATCAAATAAAAAGCTTAAGGGATTAAGACACTCAATAGCGATACAATATTAAAAAAAATTAATAAATAAAAGATGAAAGTAACAATATACTTGTCCATATGAAGGTTAATGATTTGAAGATAAAGGTATGGATAATTTAAAAAAAATTCAGAAAAAGTTTAGTGTTCTTAGTTTAACTCTCATATTGATTAGTATTAATACTCCAATGATATACCTCACTCATGCTCTACTGAACATCAGTGATCTTTTTTGATAATTATCTGGTAAAATTTAAAACTTTAAGTTAAACAATATTTAATTCTAAATTCTTTCTTTACTCGAGGACGAGCAAAGTTCATGTTAGAGAGTATGATAAGTGGTATATTTTTACATTTATTGAAGATATTTTTGATAATTTATGGTGCTAACGTCTTCTAAAAAAAATCTAATTTCTTAAATAAATTAAATTTTCATACAAAAATAGATAATTTTAAAAAATATAAAATTAGTGTATATTTATGAAAAATAGATGTCAATTTAATCGAAAAATTTTAAGCATCAAAATAATGAAGAATTATTGAGCAATTTAATACATATTTTTTTTATTTTTCAGGCACAAATTGAAACAAAAATCAAGCTAAAATATCTTAAAAATCAATTTTTATAGTCTTTGGTACATGATGGACCAATCGCTCGATCCACGGATTCAAGGGCGCGGTCCATAGGAGCGTTTCGCGGCACACGACGCGGTCTACGACGGGCGAAAGAAGTTTTTCACAAACGAATGATCTAAATTAATCTTGAACGAGATCAGACGGCTGCTGTTCGTTGCCAGTTGAAAACTAAGAGAAGAAAATCTGAGCACCATCCGACGGCTGAAAATCGATCTGAACTTCGATCCGACGGCTGGTATTCATCGCGACTGTGAATAGGAGAGATTGAGAATGATCCAACGGCCAAAACTCATCAGATGCAAGATCGGATGGCCAGCATCATTTTTGATCAACAGAAGGACTTAAACAATGAATTCTGGGTAGATCTGGACAATCCAATGAAGATCCGACTGTCAGAATTAAATCATACGAGTATAATATGAGTTCTAAAGATTTTGGGACTCTTTTTGCTATCGAAAAAAGATAAAAAATTTACCTATAAATAGGAGGTTCGAAAATAAGAATAGAGAGGAGAAAAAATTAGTAAAAATATGAGAAAAAATTAGAGAAAAAAATTAGAGAGATTTAGGGATCCAAGAGTGGGAGAATATGGAGCTAGAGATCTTGATGTGTGGCTAAATCTCTTCAACCCAAGAATACGATGAAGCCTGTAAATGAGTTTTTATTTTTTTTATATATTTATTTTTTATACAATAAAATTATACTTTTATTTCATATCTTTTTATTTTGAGGTATTGATCTAGCATACACAGCTTAAACCATCCATTGACATACCGTGATCTTTGGGTACGGTACGTGCCTAAGAGAGATAGATCGTAACATGTTAGATTAAATCTTATATCTTATAATTAAATTTAGATAGTTTATACTCTAATAGAATGAACCGTGATCTACTGATACAGTCCGTATCCCTTAGAGATAAGCTATACTAATATCTTAATCACAAGAATTAATATTGTAATATAAAAAAAAATCTAATTTATATGATGAATTCGAAATTTTTGAATTATCTCTCTAACTTATTTTCTTTTATAAATTAATTTATATTTAAAATTAAATTTTTGCTAGTTTATTCTTTCTTTAATCCTTCTACAATCAATTCTCTTTTATTTCTTCTTCATATATATATATATATATATATAAAAACAATCGTCCTAGATCCCTGTGGAAATAATCCCGACTTATCCTATCTATATAGTTTGAGTTGGTTTTTATTCTTGACCATCTATGATAGCGATCATATTGATTTGATGCAAGTCTGTTTTGTTTATCAATTTTTTTTTCTTTTTTTTAAAGCTTCTTTACGTTGCCTACTTTTTGACGTGAGACTTAACGCTCTCTTAGGCGAAGAGGCTGGATTACTCAGTGAGAGACCAATATTTAAAACTTGCCACTGCTTTTTTTTTAATGTAAAGGAGAACTGTGCATTGGTCAATGCCTGTACACAACCAAGAAGTAGATTCTTCTTTAACATGAATAGGAGGGTTAGAATTATTTAGAAATTGATTTCATTCTAACTTAACCTTTTACTTGAGTCTATTGATATTTTGTTTCCTTAGTGTTTCAAAAATTATCTGGACTGTTCAATCAATTACTTATCAAAAATATATGATTTACCTTAAGTTCGAGATATGACAAGTGTAAGAATATGAAGGTAGAAGGCAGCTCCAGTTATATTTTCATTTTGCTTATTATTACCCCCATAATTTGTTTTTTGGAATTTAAGCACAAAAATGGTAAAATGGGATGAAAGGAAACGAAGCCACTTGAGGAGGATTTTTTTTTATTGAGCTCTCTCCTCAACTTAATCGATATTGTTCCCAATGGAGCTCATCTTCTAGGAGAGATAGGACCTGATAAACCTAACCAAACCGAAAAGAAAATAAAATTAAAAAGCAAAGAGCTGGGTTACCTCCCAAGAGTGCTAAATTTAAAATCTTCAGTGAAACTTTTTATTTATTTATTTATTTATTCAAGGCTATGATTTTTATTAAGGTTGTTCCTAAGAAATTGGATTGCTCTTCAAAAAATGCTAAGCTTAACGTCTTTAGCTAGATGCTAAAAGAGTGCTTATTCTATCCCTACCTAAATCTTAACATGGATTTGTAACTCCCTACATGATTCGGGCTCTTTCTTAAAGTATTTTCTATGTGAGATCATTTTGTAACTCATCCTCTTGACAACTAACAATTCTTCCTCTATAATTAGATCTAGGTCTGACTTAAGTACTGGTTGGGGTTGTAAGAGATCTGATCTATATACTTGAGGTGCTGAGGGAGTGTTTCATAATGCCCCTTTGTTGCCTCCTGTTTTCTAGGCAAAGGTTCAACTAATGTTATGAGGGGTTCAACTAATAATTCTGATCTTGGTTGAATGCAATGGTCATTAAGTGTGGATACCTTATTAATATTTTTAGTTTTGAATATGTCCTCCATTTCCTTAGATTGGAATGTTTTCAATTAGTCAAATTGGTCTCCTTGCTTAAGTTCTAGACCATTCTGGGCTCTAGGGTCAATCTTGAATTGACTTGGTATTCTGTCCTCTTCTTATTCACTAACCACTATATCTACTTGGCCCAATTGTATTAATAACTGGTTAGCAGTTTGCATGAATTATTGAGAGTATTTTTCATATCTGAGGTTGATTGTGCCAAGACTTCTAAATTCTTTTCTAATGTGTTGACTCATTCCTTAAGATCTAAATCTAGTTGATTGTTCAGTGTTTGATTGGGCCTTAGATAGGACTAATCAAAAATATGGACTCCTAATATTGCATCTTGTGACTATATAAAATTGGCATAATTTTTTCACCCTGGGTTGTAGGTTGGTGCATAAAATTTATTCATATATCTTTCATTGAATGTACTTTCCTGTGTGAACCCATTTTGGATTGGACTCATCAAGTAAGGACACTCCTCAACAACATGATCTGATAAATCGCATCCAATGCACATGGGTGCTAGCATTTGGTTAAATTGAATATGTCTTTTAAATTCTAAGATTTCAGTTCTACTGGTCAAAGTTGCAATACTAGTGTCTTCAAACTTCCTTATATAAATGTATGCATCTTCAATTCCAGTAAATGTAGAATGCATGTTAATCATTTGAGGGACAATTATAAAATTATTGGCTGAGGATCTAATTCTAGATGGTTGGACAGAACCAATCGGATAACATAGATCTTGTAGGATTTTAGGTTGCCTAATGGAATCCATTTCTTCTTTAGTAACCTTAAAGACTTGTAGGCTTAGATTATGTCTGACCAATCATTATTTTATCCTAATAGGATTTTTTTTAAATTCAATAATTTTTTTTATTTTTTTATTTTTTTATATATATGTGAGAAAAAGAGAGGAGAAGAAGAAGAATTCTAGAGATGAGATTCCTATGGAGTTCTCGACTTATAGATGATAGATAAGAGTGTTTTTGTTAGATTTAACTTTTAAAAGTAAGCAAGTTATCAAATAAATTAAAACTCTTCTTTAGATTATCCTAATTCTAGACAGCTCCTAACTGTCAAAGTTGTCTTTGAGCACTTCAAGTTTAAAATTGGCTAACTGACTCAACTAGATAAGTAAAAAATTGGTAGGAGGCTCCTCATACTTTCGCAACGGACCTAATTAGAGAACTACTTTTCTTCAGAATGTAGTTTCTGAATCACGTTCCTAGACATCGACAGGCTAACTAACTTGAACTCGATCCAACTCTTGGATTTTTCTGTCCTAATGAGCTCAGGTGTCCTTAAGGTTGATGTCTAATTGATTTTAAATTAAAGACTTAGATTAATACAATATGAAGGATGGTGGTTTTTGGGCTAAGGAAGGGTAATGAAATCTTCATCTTATCTTGATTAATTGGGTTAAGTGCCCTTAAGATATTTTATGAATTATACAATGCAAATAAAGAGGATGTCCAAGCACAAGTGAAAAGTTTTTAAATTTTAATTAGTTTCTCTATATTAGTTAAGTATTATGATGTGTTAGTGTTTTTCTTTTTTTTTAATTTTATATTTAAAAAATAAAAAAAATTAAAAGTACGAAGAGCAAAAATTTAAATACAAATCAAAACACACCAAATTCTTTGACAACAGTACAAAAAACTTGATGTGTCTTAAATTATACCACAAGCGTACGGTGTGTAATGTAGCATGTCTGGCGAATATGGGTTGATCCCATGAGGAATTAGATTTTTAAAATGTATTCAAATTCTTGCTCAAACGAGCTTTAAAGAAAAAAAAAGAGAAATTGTTTGTTTACTAACTATAATAACAGCAAAATAATTAAATACAGAAATAAATAATCTAAAAGATCTAGAGCTTTTGAATCCACTAGACTAATGAATTAGATAGCCTTTCTATAGTTTCTTTTATAATGTCTCTTGATTAAGATATAAAGCATGAACAAGCATGGATTATGAAAAGACTAAATTCAACTATGATCCATCAAGCATTTCATTTTCACCCTAATTAAGAGATTTTTTGTTTCAACTGTTTCTCTTGTGTTATCGAAGTATGGGCTATAAAGGGATTCAAATCCAACTATAACCTATCGAAATTTTTCATAAAGAAGAAAAAGAAAGGATTTTAAAAGATTTACGAGCTTTTTACTTATTATCCTCTCTTGCATCGAATCAAGCATGGACTATGAAAGAATTCTAACCCAACTATAGTCCATCAAGTCTCTTGATAAGAGAGATAAAAGAAGAAGAACTTTAAAAATTAAAAACTCGAAAAGAAATTCAAAGAAAAAAGCTTCTAATCATGGTCTAGTTTTATTGCAAATCCTAGAAGAATTGCTTAGGTAGACATCAATTGATTTGAAGTAAACATAAAATAGAACTATACTAATTACGAAAATTTAAAATTATAGAAATTGAAAGATTACAAAAAAATAAATGTAAGAATTTAAACTATACTAGTGCTAAAATTAAAAATTATATAAATTAAATTGAAGGAAAAGAAACTAATTTATTACTGGAATAAAATTTCTGATACAAAACTTTTAACTCCTAAGCCATTAACATGGCTTGGAGTTAAAATCAAAAAGTAAAATAAAAGAAAGAGAAAAACCAAAACTAAAATCTTTTCCTACAGTCTTTCTCTGCAGAGCCTTCTAATTCTTGCACCTCCCTCTGACTATCTCTCCTTCTTATGTATTGGAAGGGTGGAAGAAAATAGAAACAAAGCTAAAGAATTAAAAAGATGGGTATTCCCGTCTGTCACACAGGCTCCTACAAAAGATAAGGTGTGGAGAGATCTATCTTCAAAGTAGAGATATTAGGTTTTATTTATAAATATTAGGAAAAACAGAAGAATTTCATGATTTTTAGATATAAAATTAAAAAAAAAAAGATAAATATAAAATCTCTTAATCCCTCACAATTTTCTCTTTCCTTCATTTTATTTTTTTCCTTTTAAAAACTCTTAACCCATTATCCGCGTCCATGCTCAGGCTCCCGCACCCTTTGCTTCGCTGATCACGCCACCTATTCTCTCGCGCCCACGTTCCAATGTTGTCCCCGCGTCTTGCCTTCTTTCTGCGTTCTCTGTTCCAGCCACAAGCCGCTTAGTTCGTGCCCCACTCCATTTCCACATGCAAGAACCCATCAGCCGCACGCTTCATTCCTCCCACGTGGTCCACCATAGACCTCATGCACCGTGTGAAAAAAAATCCAGCCCCTTGCATTCACGTTGGTGTAAAAGTTGTGGGTCCAAAACCTCTCAGGCATCCACTCATGCTGCGTTCGAACCTGGTTATCCGGGGGTCCACATGGCTTTGTTCCAAAAGCCCATTCAAACACAACACGTACAGCAAAGCTCCTTTCTCCTCCTAGTGCATTAAATGCACCATAAACCCCCTCTTATTTAATTGTTCATGCCCACTTCAGCCAGTGCCCACCCAGTTTGCTTCCGCGTGGGTTCTTCCAAAACCTCTCAAAAAAAAATTTATTTAATCTTTTAAACTTAACTTACTTTGAAACATAGCTTGATTTTGAATTTATTTTAATTTTATTTTTTTTGATCCCATTTGATTTTTTTAAACTTACGGATCGAACTTTTCATATTAATGTATTTTTTTTATAAAATATATAAAAAATATCAATTCTAAAAAAATAAAGATCATTTAGTCTATAAATTAATATTTTTTTGATCATATTTATGTATTTATCATTCATCTCAATTCTAAATCTCTCAGATCCTACGGCATTCACTGCTTGCTCAGAAACATTCACATATACATCTATATGCAAGTGATAGTTTCATGAGTAGGTCTAACACACCTTTTAAAGGCGTGTTCTCCTTATTCTTTAGGAACTTCAAGCATACATAACAATTCCTATCCAATGGCCATTGCAGTAGAAACACTTTCTCTTGCCAGCGACTTTCTTCTTAGGAACTTTCTCTTTTTGGCTTGCTTCCGATCTTTTGCTTCTTCATAGGTTTCTTCTTCTTCCAATTAGACTTTCTAGAAGTAGCCTACTCCACAATGAGAGCCATGTCTCTTAAACCCTTCAAGGCCCCTTTAGTAGTTACCAACCTTAGCGCAGTCAATCTTATTCATATGATAATTTACTATAAACCATCCATATGAATTAAAAAAGAGATTATAAGATCAAATCCGCTTGCAATTTCTTATGCATCTTATGCTGAGCTTCTTAAGCTCCTTCAAATCTTTGATTATTGTCAAATAATGAATATGGACAGACTGTCCTTTGGTCAACCATCGAATAGTTTAGTAACATGGGGATACCCTAGTCGAGACTTAGCTTAACTTCTTAGAATTTTAAACTATTTTAGGTCTTTGAACTAGTTTTTGTAATTAGATTCGATTAATCGATTGGTTTTAAGTAGGTGAGCTAGAGGGTTAGAAGTTGATATTTTATTCTTGTAGAGAATAACAATTTCAGTTAGATTTTTGTATTTACTTTGAAATATTTATTTTAAATTTTTTTTTAAAACCAAACATGTCTTCTACTATTTTTTTGAATCTCTTACACTCCTTGAGTGGAGAAACAAAAATCTATCATGACTATGGTTTCAAATGGATACTGCAGTCCCACCAATTTGAGTACCATCTCACCTAATAGTTATTAGTGATACGCAAATTAATAAGTGGACCACTCTTGTCCAATGCTTCTCAAGCAAGTTGCAACCATCTTCGTTCTGTAAGTTATGTAGGCCTCACTTGATAATTATTGACCTTATTCCTTAGTTAAGTCGGACTCACTATTCAATGCGTAGGCAAAGCTATCATTGGGTCCCTTACCTAATAGTTATTGGGTCCAACTCTATCTCTATCCTGCAGCATCTCATGTTAATAGAGTGGTTGCTTTTTTTAGATATAACTAAATATTATGACTAGCCGAGAATACTTTGACATCAATAGGATGCCCGCACATCTACAACGATAGAAAATCGTTCGACTTAATATATTTTGAGGAGTTTTAATTTAGATCTCTTATTATAATTATTTACATCTCAGACAAAAATTAGCAGGACATAAACGATAAAATCAGTGATGATCATGGATCTAAGGGATTCGGACTCGAGCCACTAAGTTGAATCGGGATCTATAGGTCAAGTACAAGCACAAGCATGTCAAATGGTTTGATCGTCTTCAACTCCTTAAATTGAGCTGGAACCATCTTTGATCTTATTGCTTTTAACATGTTGATCTGGCTTCAATCAATTGTTGGACTCGACTCATGCTTGTGGTGTGCTTTAGACTTGTAACCGATCAACAATTGACGTGCAACCAATCACATAATAGAACTCATAAAATACATACTATGAAAAATTAATTACAACCCTTTATCATATGAGACACGCAGATCTTCAAATTACATAAATATGATGATGCTCGCAAGCATCCAAAAATAAATAATTTTACGTACATAGGATCCACAAACATGATACATTACAGAGATCATAATAGGATCACAATCCTATGATCATCATCTCATGCATCTCATATATGAACAAAAATAGATTTGGATATTAGACTGATCATTTAACATAGATCTAAAAATTTTATATGATCAAATCACCATAATTTTCTAATCTTATCGACCGTCGACATTGACTGATCAAATCAATTGATAAAATTAAAATTTTTCATACATCAAATATGGTTAAATGATCCATGATATCCAAATCAGCAATCTAATTTTAAAACATATGAGGGTGGCTTTGATACTACTGTTAGAAACTAGGAGTTGATTGCTATACGCAGCAGAAGGATAAAATAAAGTTTTTGAATTATTATGCAGTAAATAAAAATTAATTTTAGATTAATTATGATGTGAGATCTCATCTCGAATAAATCTCAGATTTCTCTTAGTTATTAAGATTAAGAAGAAGATCAGATCTTCACCTTTACATAGATAGTTCTTCACTGTAATCTGATGATCGTAGATGTCTTCTCAGATTTTTTTAAAACTGCATATGTGTCCGACCTTTATAGTTACCCATACGAGATCGTAGTTTGATCAAAGTATCTGATCTCACTGGAGTGCTAGGTCCCTTGCAGAGATCCTCTTTGATAGTGAAATTCTTTCTATCCTTGCTGAAAATCCTTCTCAAAGATTTTAGCCTTCTCTCTTTGAAGATCACGCTCTGCAGACAAATAAATCAAGAACTCTTCTCCTTCTTAAGGAGATCCATTCTTAGTCTTTCTTGATTTTCTTTTCAAAAAAATTAGCACGCAATCTTTCTTGATTTTCTTCTCAAGAAAATCAGCAACTCTCTTTATTTCCTTCTTCTCCTTTTGCGTGTGTGACCAACTTTTAGGCATGCCAGAAGAAGATGTCCATATGCCTAACATTTGGATGTGCAAGAAAGAGAGGGGACGCAAGAGAGAGAGAGGGAGTAGGGCATCCAACTCTTGAACGCCCAAAAGAACCTATGCATCAGAGAGAAGGGCATGAAGGGATTTCATCCCTTCTTTTCGTAAGAAACTCCAAGGTGTGAAACCTCCTTAAGGGGCATAAGATTTATAGTGTGTAGAGTCCAAGAGGTGTGGCTTCATTTTGTTTTCACGTATCCACTCAAAAGCCCTCATTAAAACCCTTTTAACATGAGGGAGGTGTTGTTTCTCATAGTCCTTCTCAAGATAAGATTCCTTGGGGCATGAAGATAAGGGTGCAAAATAAAAGGCATGATTATTTCCTTCTTGGCGCGAGAGAGAGTCTTGATAGAGAAGGACTCTCTCTTATTGGGTGCCTCCTTTTATTTTGGCATGAAGAAAAGTGGCGCTAACATCTTATGAAGAGTCCTTCTGCTTCTTAATCATCTTTTTTTGATGATAGAGTCCCAACAGATATAGAATTTGATCAAATCAAAATCCTTATCTCATAAGAAATTAACTTGGATCAAATTAAAATCCTTATCTCATAAGGAGTCCAATTGTATTTAGGTTTGATGATGTCAATTTTTTGGCATGTTAAATTAAATCCAACCATCTGATCAAACACAACTCTTTGTATATGATCTCATAGATTCTATTCTATATGGTAGTGAGAAATATTGTGATCTCCATCAACAATATCATTGAAACCTCTTTCAATAGATTGAAACAATTTTAACTCACTCAATGAGAATTATTGATCATCAAAATAATTTTCATGAGTCTCACAACCCGCTAGTGACACCTAGTAGCATATAGTGATATTTCAGTAGAATGGAACAAATAAACTTTTAGGTACAGTTACCACGTAATACAGTCCTTCTATCGTGAGTCCCAACAAGACAAAGGTCATAGAATTCTCGTCAAATCCTATTGTCTATCATATATCAAATTTATTCAACTCAAGTTTCTGATGTGAAAACTATGAAAACTCTTTCCACTATTCATGCTGTCCTGATCAAGATCTTTTAAATTCGGTCTCATAAATCACATAGGACCAACTTTCTTAGCTACCAAGGGTGATAGATTTTATCTAGATACACATCTTATTTCTTGAACCTACTATAGCCAACATGCATCGCAAAGACCCATATGACTAGGAGACCAAGTGTATATGCAGTCAAACTATAACAATCCCATTGTAAATAGCTGAAACACAGCAGATCAAAAGACTAGTCACACTACTACAATATCGAACATCCAAATAACTTTCTATATTGATCATACTCAGTACCCTTGTTCTCTAACAACCACTTATACTCTTGCTCTAGTATCCTCACACTATAGACTCGAGACTCATCTATCCTAAAAGAAAAATGATCCATGCATCAACTTATCCAGATCAATCACCATCTCCATGATGATCCATCAATCGAAAGTAATTTAAAAATTAATTATCAATGACACATGCCTCAAATACTCAACTATTGAGAATATGTGTCATCATCCTGTTAATTTCTTGGATGATTCATGGACATATAAAATATGAATATAATAAATAATCTAATATGAAAATATCAAATATAAAATTATATCCTAGAACAAATATATGTGCCAGTCTGATTAGATTCTGGGGCATACATCTAACAGTGTCAACATGAAATTTTATCTCTAATATCTATTTATCATTTTATTTATAGTATATAGATTCTTATCGGACATCTTATGATAATATCGTGTATTAGTTATCTAGTTATCATACGTCAAGTGAATTATCTCAAAACAAATCAAATACCCAACACAAAACCCCAGCCGTCGTCTAAGGTTCCCTTTCGACCGCTCCGATTGGGACTCCTAAGGATGGAAAAATAGATGAAAGATGGGAAAGCATAGGAAAAATCAACAAAAATGAAGGAAAGATAGAAAAAAAATTAAGGACAAGACCTTTCCTCTGTTCATTCTTTGGAGAAAGACGACGATAGAGAGCGGTGCAAGGTGGCGGCAAGGAGAGCAGAGAGGAGATTGATGTCTCTACTTTTTGAAGATTTTATGGGGGCTCGAGAGGGATTTGATGTGAAAAATAGAAAGAAAAAATATGCTATCCAAAAAAAATCAGGACTCGACATATGGCGCACTGGAAGATTACTCCAAAATCGTATGTGTTAACATGGGATTTTATTTCTAATACCCATTTATCATATTACTTATATTATATAGATTATATAGATATAGATGGATGATAGATAGATAGATATAAATTAATCTGATCATTTATTTATTTTAAAAGTTTATATGGTATGGTTTCCATATCCATATGTATATTTATATCTTTTACGGATATAAATGCGGACATGCTATCAAATTTCTATCATTTAGGGTTGGTTCGAACGGATCTTAGTAGATATTATTCACCCCAATTTTATCCTAATAATATTATCTAAATAATATTATTTTTTTAAAAAATTATAAAAATAATGATCTTTACAAAATATTTATAAAAATACTGTCTAAAACAAAGTTGTCCTAACATAGGGCGACTTTATGTACTGACTCACTACAACTCATACCATGTGGATGATGGAATCCGTAACGTAGAGTCGCTCTATGATAAGGTGACTCTATAAATTGCTCTATAATAGAATGACTATAAGTCATCCTATGATTGGGCGACTTTGAGTAACCATTGACCCTACACCGAGAGATCACTAGACTCTCCAACCACCGAGAGAAAGGTTGGAGGGGCATGAAAAGGGGCGGTAGGGACTGAGAGGGTCGAGAGGAAGAGGGTCGGGGGATCGAGAGGGAGAGGGACGGGGTGTTTGGCATTTTTTTTTTTTTAAGTGGCTGAGAGAGGAGAGAGAGGAGTTTAATGAGTTTAGTTGGAACTTGGAAGACATTAAACTCCTCTCTTCCCTCTCTCCGTCATTTACAAAAAAAACCAACACCCTGCCCTTCTTCCTCTTGGCCCTCGCCGTCTCTCCCCACACCCCCCAACCTTCCTCTCGATTTGGTTAGACAGTCTAGTGGTTTCTTGATGGAAGTTCGCAGTCAAAGTCGTTCTATTATAGACAACTCTATGAGTCATCCTATCACAAGACGATTTATAGAGCCGTTTTTTTTATAGAATGACGCTACATTACTGTTTCATCCGTCCGTTTCTGAATTGTAATAAGTCAGCATATAAAGATTTTATTTTAACAGTATTTTTATAAATATTTTATAGGAGGTGTTATTTTTATTTTTTTAAATTAATATTATTTAGATAACATTGCGGTTGCACCTCATCCTCCCACCGTCGGGTTACGTGTCACGCTTTCATTCGCTCAGAGGGAGAGAGTTTTAAGGCTTCCCAGAAAATATCTATTCGATGGGCGATGGGGCGGTACGACGAAGGGCGGATTAATTCGGGAACATTCGGTTTTCGTGTCCTCCTCCTTTTATACCATCAGCGTGGGGGATTCGGGATTTTACCTCGCGCGGAATCAAATTCACTGCGGCTGTTCGGCGGTTTTCTTCTTCTGATCGAGGTCTGGATTCTCTTTCTCCTGCCCTTCGATTTTTTCGCAATTTTCTTTACGTTTTGTGAGGCTCGTATGTTAGATTCGATAGGAACCCTAGATTTTTTTTTGAAATTTTGGATTTCCTACGGACGATTTCTTTCGGTTTCTTGGATGCTTCTCGTGAAATTGATCTAAAATAGTTGGTGATTCTTTGCGTGTTGCTTAATTCGGTCCTGATCTGTTCTTTAATAGTTTCATATTTAGATTTGATCTGTCGGAGATTTTTTCTTCTTCTTCTTGGTGATTATGTTGTTACATTCGTAGGGTTAAGCTGCAGAGAGGGTATCCATTACGCTATGAGGGTCTCGAAGCGTGATTCTTTGCCGATTTAGGGCTTCATTTTAGGTTTTAGTTTTCAAATATATATGTATATTTTTCTTTTCCCCCCAAACATCCTGTACTTGAATCAAAAGTTATTATGTTTCCCTGAAGATTATTGTCTAGGTTATATAATTCTTTCTTTATTTCGCGGAAGTTTCTTTAATTTTATTTTCAACTTGGTCCTGAATAGGTTCTTGTGCTGATGTATTGAATTCTATGTTTCACAGTGTATCGGTAATTAGGGTTGATAAATGGCCAGTGGATTTGGGGAATCGTCGGGCAGAGAGCCACAAAACTCTTCTTTTTCTGGTAGCAGCAGCAGCAGCAATGATGCAGGTAGCTTTGAATGCAACATCTGCTTTGAGTTGGCACAAGACCCAATTGTCACCCTCTGTGGCCATCTCTTCTGCTGGCCCTGCCTTTACAAATGGCTCCATGTTCATGCCCACTCTCAAGAATGTCCGGTGTGCAAGGCCATTATTGAAGAGGAAAAGCTAGTCCCTCTCTATGGTCGAGGAAAGAACCCGACCGACCCACGATCTAAGTCGGTCCCAGGTGTCAACATTCCCAACCGTCCTGCTGGCCAAAGGCCTGCGACAGCCACACCACCTGATCCGAACCATTTTCCTCACTCAAACCCATGGTTTATGGGTGGAACTCCAGTGGCAAGCACTAGGTTTGGGAACTATACGTTCTCTGCTGCAATTGGTGGTCTGTTCCCATTGCTGAGCTTTCAAGTTCATGGGTTCCCAGATGCAACTGCTTATGGGCCTGCGGCTGGTTTCCCATATGGGTATGCGAATTCATTTCATGGAGGACATGCTCATGGGTTCCCACGACCTGCATCTCATGGACAGCAGGCTGATGTTTATCTGAAGGCACTGTTGTTTCTGGTTGGTGCTCTTGTAGTTGCTAGTCTTGTTTGGTTTTAGACAGTTGTAATAGCTACATGATAATTTTACTGATTTGCATGAGATAATTACCCGTTGTATTTGATTTCTGGATGCATTTAGAATATACTACCATCTTGGCCTTGTGGTTGTAAACTTTAAAGATCAGTTGGTAGTTTATGTTTACATGAATTTGTTGGTAAGTTGTTTTGTGCTATGATATTGTGACATGTTCCGGGCGACTTACCAGTTGTATATTACTTTGTCTCCTAAAACACCTTGGTATAGTTTCTTTGTTTTTGAGCTTCTTTCAATAAAGATGAAAGTGCATTGCTTGCATTTTGCAAGTTTTACTACTCATGGCAGATCATGGGCTGCATTACCTAGAAAAGATGTAATTTACTTTTAATTTTTTGCATAGCATATTGCTGGACATGGATGGTTGTATATATGGAAGCAAAAAATGTGAATGGAAAAAAAGAGCACAGAAGGAACTCGAAAAGATAAAAGGGATAACTATGGTTTTAACAATACAAAGATCACTGTAGTTGGTTATGCCTTTTATATTTAAAGGTTTTTCATTCTATATAATCATTTATGCTAAGGTCATTTAAGAGATGCCTCATCATTTGGTTCTGATTGTTGACATGGTTTCTACTAGATACTAATAGTACCTATAACCACCATGTTTTACCCTAGTGCCAGTGGTATGGCCATAGACCTGCCTTTGCCATTCATTTCTATGACAAATTACATCCTATTGTTGTTGACTTTTCAAATTTTCCTATAAGACTTCCATTTATTGTCTTTAGTCTTCCCTTCTCTTTAATGATACGTTCAAAATTGATACACTTATCTTATTTGGCACTGCTACACAGGTTAGTTAACTTGCCTTGGTTAAGGCATAGAAGCCACATGATAGGCTTTATCTTAACCCCATTATCTTCTTTTATAATATAGGCTTGCTTGGGGCTAAATACTCAATAATGTGGCAGCTGATTGCCTTTTGTTGTTGTTGTTGTTGTTGTTTGCAATTAAAATTGCAATGCAACAAGAAATGCAGCATTTCAAGTCATCCCCTCCCCCAACTCTCTCTCTCTCTCTCTCTCTCTCTCTCTCTCTCCTCTTTTTCTTTTTGCTTTGTTTGCCTAAAAGTGTGGTTGTAGGTCAAGACTAGAGGGGCAACAAGATTGCATTGGGCTTCAGGGAGGACAATGTTGAGGCTCAAGGGGGAGGAGCAATTGGATTAATTAGGTGTTGAGTGGGGTTGAAATTCTTTCCCATGCACTCAATATATAATAATCAAAAAATCAACTTATGTCATATTTTGGCCAAATTGAGTTCAAGTAATAGTCCAAGTTGTAGATCCAGATTTTGCATGCTGGGGGATGCAGGGGTGGCAAATTTGACTTGGCCATATTCCGGTCAATTTTGGGCCAAGGTTTTTAAGTTTGGGTCTCATTCAGGTCAATTATTTTTAACTAGACATTAGACAAGTTTGGTATGGATCCAAGCTTTGACATTATTTGTGTAATGAGGATAGAATTTGTTCAGGTTGGACTAGGTTGGATCAGGTTGGATCATGATCTCAGGGCCTTGAAAATGGTTGGTCTCTTTTAATATTAGTTGGTTTTTGGGCCTCACATGTGAGCCACTAGGTGTTTTTGAAGATTGGGTTGAGTGAGTTGAATTGGATCTCATTTGGTGTTGGGTTAGGTAAGGTATAAGTTCTGAGTCAGTTAGGTCAAGCCTAATCATGGGAGCTGACCTGTGGGCAGTTACGGGCAAAGGTCCCAAACCAATGATGGGTTATGTTAGGTATGCACCAAGGTTTGATATGTCATTGTCCCGCCCTGACCTGATTAGATCTATTGCTGGCCCTAGAGGAACCTGCAAGTAGCTATGCAAAATAACTGCTCCACCAGCAAATCACTTGTCAGATTCTAACTTGTAGACTTGATTTTGCAGGCTAGCAAAAAGCCATTTTGTTTAAGTTTTCTTACTTTTGTGAAATTTAATAACAAAATAACTTTAATACATTTTAAATTGTGATTGAGTTTATAGTTCTGGGTTGTCTATAGAATAGCTTCCTTAATGCTATCAACCCCAAAAAAGATTAATTGATCAATGAAAATTATTAGGAATGGCTCACAAACAAGGTTCTCAAATTGCCTATGCAAGGCTAGGTGATGGACCCCTTGTTTATAGCCTAGGTAACACCTAGGCACTTAGATCATCATCTAGGGAGGAAAGCTCTTCAAGTTTTTATTATGCATAGCTTTAATCATATGTATAACAGCATAAGCATGTGACAAATTTTATTTATACCTTTTTTTAATGATATATCAGATTATGAACCTATTTTTCAAAATGAAAAAGTCCAAAGACCAAAATCTACAAGGAAAGTAGTAAAAAGATTGCTTCTGCTGCAACATCTAGCAAGTATAGTATATAGCTAAGTAGCCAACACCTAGCAAGAATCTAAAGGAGGAGGAGACAAGGAGACTAGAGGCTAGCAAGCAGACCAAAGGGGAAAGTTTAGGATAAAAAACAAGTGGAGTAATGGCCAGATGAAGAAAAGTATAAGCCATCTTTGCTGCGCATCACTGTTATCTGGGCTGTTTCTAACATTTGATCAGTGGCTACTGCTAGGCTGGTGATAGAGCTCAATACTCTCTCACGTGTCCCATATGGTGCTTAAATAGGAAAAGAAATGGGAAAAGAAACCCTTAAAGAGCTAGGGTTCAAGCAGGCTTGGCTTGAGTAGCCTAGCCAAATTAAGCACCTAGGTAGCCACTTTCAGCAATACTACTCACAAATCTAAATATAGATCAAATCTTTAAAAAGCAACTACAGTTTGAGGGAAGCGAGGATACCAAATAGCAGTTAGGTGGTTTATAGAGGAGGGTATGCGAAAAATTTGGTGGAGATGGAGGAAGGGGAGGAGGAATAGGATGGTTAAGGGCAAGGAGAATGAGGGACATGGAAGATGAGAGGACATAGAGCAGGAGCGAGGAGGAGGAGCTGAGTAGAGCGCATAACTTATGTATGACATAGGTAAGTGGCATCCAGTTGTGGAAGCGCACAAGTTATTGCTAAGCAGTTCTGTTGAGACCAAGCCACATAAGCCAAGGGGGTGCATGCATGTGGTTGTGGCTGCTTATGTGATCAGATAAACTATTTTTAAAAGCAGTGCTATGGGCTCAAGTTGATAGATTTAGCACTGCTCGTTTGCATAATATTATATATATATATGTGTGTGTGTGTGTGTGTGTGTGTGTGTGTGTGTGTGTGTAATGTTATAGAAACTAATAGTGGCTGCCACTGGCTAAGGTATTGATGCTACATTTGCTTTGCATGATGATGTAGGAATGGGAAGGAATTTCAACTATATCCTTGTTCCATGTTTGGCTTGCAAGAAAGTAATGGAATCATGTTTCTTTTGGAATTGCTTTTCACTTAAGTAGAGGCTGTAGAGCAATTGTTATTCAACTCTAAATAAGAGAATTGACCATTTTTGCTCTTATTGGAATTATATTTTTGATGTGCAACTTTTATGGTGTAAAATAGGAATGAATGATTGGATTAGTATTTTCACTTGAAAAGTATTATCAAACTTTCTAGCTATTTCTTAGTTAAAGAAAAATCGATATATAATTAATTCCATTCTAGAATATAGAAATCAATACTATTTAACATTAGCACTTTCCTGTGCATTCCTTTATTTTGTGCCTAAACAATGGAATAGGTGCTAAGAAAACCATCAACCTGACCCGACCTGTTTAATAAACAGGTTAGAAATCATAACTCAAAGCCACCTTATTTATTAAATAAGTAACTTGACCTAAGCTGTGTAAGACATTTATTAGATAGGTTAGGTTGGATTGGCTCTATGATGGTGTACTTAACGTGTCAACTTGACGTGTTTAACCTGTTAAGATACATAGATAACTTGATTTGACATGGGTAACATGTTAAATCATAGAGGTAAACAAGATAGTTAGAATAATATATGGGTTCAGGTCAGAATCTTCTCGACGCAACCTGATGATTAGATGGGTTGAACTGGGTTAGATGGGTCCAGATTTTAAACCAGAATACAGTCTGTTTTATATAAAAGAATTAGTCAGATATACTTGTTATGACAAACCAAAACATGATAATTTTGTGTTGGATTAGTAGGTCAGTTTAAAGATTTCCATCCCTACTGCAGCCATCATTTTGTGGCAGTGAATTAGAATGCTAATCAATAAGCAAACATTTATAAAGGCATGTTTTCCATTAGGTGGTTGAGGTGTCAGAGGTTGTGGAGGCACAGTTAACAGTCGGGTGCCTGCAAATTTGAGGCGCACATGAAAGCATATGCTTTTTGATAATTGGCAAATATAAGATATTCAGGATCATGGTTTGTGCATCTCTAACTGGCAGGACTCTGGTATAAGAATTTGGTATTCATGAGTGTCAAACACTGCTAATCTTTAAAGATTTCATCTTGCAATAGAAACCAAATTGTTGTATGCCTGCCTATATTTAAATGTTCGGCGTGGGTACCATGGGGTAAGGGGAAAGATTGAGGTAACATGAATGTGATATAAAACACTAGGTTTTTAAACACAAAAAGCTTGGTTTCAAAGTATCAGTTTTAAAGAAGGATGATTGGTGGTGTATATGTATTGATAGCCATGCCATTGATATCCTATGATATCTGTACCGTTGAAATTGGTAACAGATATTGGTTCCATTGATGATATACTTGGGTTGTTATTGTGGTTGAAATAATTGTTAACTTGTTGAAGAAAACTTGAGGAGCAGTGGCCAACGTATTTGGGTTATATCATGCGATTTTTCAAAATGGCTGTTAGACTTCATGATGATGTGTATGATGGCTGTTGGACGTCATGTTATTACTAAAATCACTTCTACATATTCATTTCATTGGATGATATGCTCATTATGTTAGCAAAGTTGGGAATATTGTTGAGCTCTTGAAAGAACTTGAGGAGTCGATATCACCAAATTTAGTTTGGACAATATTAAATAAATTGCAGAAAGCTTGATCATCTGTGTGATTGTTGTCTTAGAAACAAGAGATCAAACTAAATCTAAAAGTTGGAAATATGACATATTCTCAATGTAATAAACTAAGAACCTCTCCCTTCCTAGGATTTTGTTATTGCCTGCTTTATGTTATTGTTATATAGTTCTTTGTAAGATGATCACTTAGTACATTTTTCTCTAATAATATGACTTCTTGTTAGCCAAAATATTAAATAATAATGCAAGGAGGAATTATGACCTGAAAAATTGGCTTTTTTTAGTTGACATTTAGAAACTCTGTAAGTTTGTGATCTCTAAAGAGGCCTTAAAAAGGAGAAATCTATTGTACAGCAACTTTTTCCTTTAATTTGGACCAAAGCGGTGTGATTAGATCAGAACTATTAGGTTCAAGGTTGACCTTTGATATTTAGAACCAACTGGGTGATGGGCTGCTTTAGCCCATCGTGCACTCCTAACTACAATAATATGAAACTTTAAGATCTTGTTGGAACTGGAAGCTTTATTAAGTTTTTTTCCTTCTTGTTTTTTGGTATTTGTTACCTGGTTCATTCAGAGGAAGTGGAATTCTTTGTAGAGGTTGTTGACCACTAGTTGATCTCATAATAAGGAGGCATTTTTTGGGGAATTATATCTTGATTGAGGATGGGCAGAAGAGATATTGATTTTTGCAGGTTGTCTTTGTGCAAATGCTGGTTAATAATTGGTGTTGATAGGATTTTTTTTTTTGGTTTTATTGTATCATTTAAGATGGATTCTTGGGTGAAGATGGATGAAAATGACATATTATGCACTAACTATAGTCTGCTTGAACAAGCTGTTGTCTCTGTGAAGGAGAACTTACAGTGCTGACATGTGATGGGATGACTTCATGTCCAAATCTAGTAGTGCGGAAGTTGTAATTTTGGTTCTTATTGTGCCATTTTTATATTGCAGGACCATAACCAGTTTTGAGCCTTTACATTTTGGTGTTTGGTATCTTTGGGCTTTGCATCAGGTTTCTTCATGTCCAAAGGGTCCTATTTTTGCTAGGATCTATGCATCATGTTTCTCCTTTTTTCATCATGACCTATGAACGAGGGGTATTTTGCCTTTGGCCATTGTTTATGGCTTTGAGTCATATTAACTTGACTGTTATCCAGTATGTGCCATTTATTCTTGAATTATCCGTTGCGCTTTGTCCATTTTTGTCTCCTTGTCAAATTGGATTCTTCTACACTCCATGAAATTGTCCAAGTATTTTGCTGGTTTCCAACCTCACTGACTCTGGCTTCAGACCACTCATAAAGTTTCATGCTGATCTTCATTCATGTTGTCCTTGTGGTTTTTCCTTGTTTTGATGTTTATATTCTCTTGTAATTTATTTGCATTTGTGGTGTTCACCTTCATTGCCAAAACATGTTTGTAGCTCTAGGATAAATTTTTAGTATCTGGGAATGACCTCATGCCCAATTTGATGGTCCTGCCTCCAAAATTGTCATAGTATCAGGACGCCCATATCGGTAGTTGGCTACTTTTGTTGTGCTTAGCGTCCATTAGTGGCTCATATCCTACCTGCAATGCTCTAATTTTGCTCGTGGTTAGTACAGATCCCAGAATATTTGTGTGTCTGAACCTTAAGGTTCAGTTCTGAAAACAGTTGCAGGAATATGATTGTATTCTTGTTTCGTGCAGATTTCAGGGCACTGATTGAGTCCACAAATTAAAAGGACCATTCCTTAGACCAAACATACAGTAAGAACTCGAAAGAAAGAGATAATAATGGGAAGAATTTTATACTTGATTTCTACATAAGACTAAAAGAACTAAAACAGATATATGCCTATCCCTTGTGTAAACCTTAAAACAACGCCCTTTTGACGCACTAAACTAGGTCTTTTATATGCCAAACTTGGTCTCTCTCTCTCTCTCTCTCGCGCGCGCGCCACACACAGACACACTCTCTTCCCCCTCTCTTCGCCGCACTAGATACTTGACAGAATTGTTTATTGGGTTAGCATTATTGAAATTGGAGTCCAGTGCTTAGCAAGATTCTGTTAATTTGTTTAGGTTAACATCAGGCTACTAAAATATGTTCTTATTGGGTATGAAAACAAAACTTCATTTTTTCCTAAATGTTCACTTATTTATTTATATTTTCTTTCTTTTTCTATTTTTATGGATCATATGTACATACGTGCTATGCGACAGCCCAGTTGCTTACATACTGTGCTAGCTTTGGAGAACCTTTGACCTAATTGGACTTCATTGTGTTCCATTTCCATGGTTGTCTTCAGTTGCATGTTATTTGTCTAGTTCCATCATGTTACTTCCATGGTTAATGTTTCTCTAACTTATTGTGGCTTCCACTATATGGCTACTTTTATTTCATAATCATGCTTGCAATTCATCCTATGCCTTTTTACATCTCTGAGCATTTTCCTAGCTCGTCTGGTCGATTGAACTTTTGAACCACTGCTTCTCCAATCCTATGCATTCCTTGGGTAGCTATTCTGTCTTCTTGGCTTTCTTCTTTTGTTTTTAGTTTTCACAATCAATTTATCTTCTTCGCTTTGTTTATGATTTTTTTTTTCCAATTTTTGTTCTGTTCTGTTCTATGTGCGGCTACCAAGTGGGGTGGGTAGGGGTGTTTGGTTGGTGAGATATCTGGCGCAGTGGATCATTTTTGTGTAAGTTGTACACTTGTTTAATATGATGTCTGTTGATTTATATTCTTTTGTTTTGCAGATATACTTTTTGTTTAACATGAATTTTACTTTGTACATTAATATTATTAATTGTCCATATTCCTGTTTTAGCGCATTTCTTACTATCAAAGAGCTATTTCCCTCCAGTGTTGTTGTAAAATGAGTATGTGTGGGTCATAACAATGACATTTGCTTCAGGATTTTGAACTGGGAAGGAAGAGGTTATTGTAACAGATATGGTAAAGAATTACTGACATGTGCTTTGAGGGGTTAGGATGCGAGATGACTGCCACTAGGAGGAGCTCGTGAAAGATGTGGGGGGCTGAAGGAGAGTTGTAAAGCAGCTTTTGTGGAAACCGTGAAAGGATACATAGAAGTTGACCATGATGATGGAGGTACAAAGGGTTGATGGCGAGTGCTTAAGCAGCTCTTTTCTGAAGTCAAGAAAGGATATGAAAAAACTTGGCATCATTGTGAAAGTGGAGTATAACAAAGTGTAAATTTAGATGATATAGGTTAGTCTTCTATGTTGAATGGCAATTGGAAGTATCATATTTAACCCTTTCAATCAAATGAATTGAAGTGCTCTTTGCAGGTTGAACAAAGTAATAAGATCATTAGAGAGAACAGTGATGCATCAAAGCCTTATGAATGCCTGAGGATTCTATCTAAAGAAGTAGATGGTTGGAGACATGGGCCACTTTTCTCCACCTATCTGTTTTTGACTGTTGTAATTGATTGTCGTGATTTGACATCATGGTCACCTAGTTACTAGAGGAATGTGATATATCTCATTTTCAGAAGAATATGCTCTAGAATAATCTTTCTAATTGAGGAGCAAGAAATTGATTACAACTTTCATCTCTTGAGACTTGGTCGTTGATATGCATTCCTGTGCGCTCTCCTCTTAATAAGTGTTAATGGAAACGAACTTAACGTCTGCAGTTTTGAAATTTTGTCCTCTTGATTTCTTTTACTGTTTTATCTTTACTTGACACTGAATGTGTTCATATTACATAAATATAAAAGGTATACTATATGATGGAAGATACTACCAGTTGCATACTATTGGATGTTAATTAGGCTGGCCTCTAGAAGTGGATTTACTTCTTATATATGTATGTATATATGTACTTTTATGAATTATTGACTATGTGATGCTACCTAATTTATCTTCGTGAGAGACTTCAAAAACTCTTAAAACTTTTGTCAGTGGTATCATGATGTCTTTCTCATCAAATTGGGGGTTGTCACTTTCTCAAAAAGAGGGTGAATGGAAGTTACCTGGTGACTTAAAAAATGCGTCATTTGGTGTATTATCGAACACAGTCTCCTGGGAGAAATGTTTAACTGTGATCTTTGAAATAACTGTGGTTGATATGGTCTCTCTCTCTCTCTCACACACACACATTGGGCTTAAAATCTTCCCTAAGCAAGCTGGCTGCTTTTCTGATGCCTCCCTTCTGTTTTTTTTGGTAATATCTGGTTTTTTGGTGCTAGTTTTCTGGTATTCTTGCATCTCTGTTTCAAGGAACTTTAGATTAGGAAGATTAAAGGTGCTTCTTCAGGTAAATGTGCATCTTGATCAGAAGTAACTTTACTTTGGGAAGATTAAAAGTGATTCTGGATATAGATTGGCAAGAAAGCAGTAGATAGTGTTGCTTGAAATTAGTGTAGTTCCGTTAGGTTGTTTTGATACAGTGGATGCAGATTTGGAACGAACTTTTGGATTTTGGAAGATCTGGTGGGAATGCTGGTTCTTTTCGAACTATTTGAAACTCCGTATGCAGATTTTCAGATAATTCTGCTTTCTAAGGGTCTAACGTGATAAGGGGCAGATGACATTAGATCTGGTCCTCACTGGAGGTCATGGAGGCAAGTAGGTGCTCTTTGTGCAATGATTTATGATATCATGGTTACTAAATGGTCAATTTTGCATTTGATCCCTACTTGTCTTCACTTTGAATTTTGCTTGACTTAAATTCCTGCCTGGCTGTGCCTTGACATGGCAGACCCTGCTGTTTTTAAGTGAACAGTACTCCTTAAAGCCTGGTCTGAGTGGCTATTAAACCAGTGTTGGCTTAACTTGGTAAACTGATCCAGGCCAACCAGTTCCACTTATCACCTTAGTAAATAGAGCTCCTCTTCTGTTTTTTTTTCCCTCCTATAGCACAAGGCACCAATCAGGACAAGTAGGGTAGCTGAAAGCTTGCAATCAGCAGTCTTCTGTTCACATGACTAAAAAAGAATTGATGAGAATTGCAAGAAACCCTACCTCTTCAGTTACTCTGCCTGAGTGACTTGGAATTGCATTCTATCATATGTATTTTTTTTTTATTTTTGTCTTGCTTCCTTTTCTTAATCATTTGTTATTCTGACGGTTATGCTCTTTCTATCCAGATTTTGTTTGAATGTGTGATCATAAATGCTGCTTTGAAATCGTGATCCCCTATTCTCCTATTCACCCAAAAGAAAAAAAAAAATGTATTCCCCTAATGAGACATAATCTGTGGTAAAAACTGGTTTGCTGCATGAATGGCGTGAACATTTTCCTCTTTGCGTAAAAGCTGGCTTAAGCATCTCTTGAACCAATATAAAGGGCGAAATAGCTCATAAGAGTGTGATAGATCATCAAGTTTAATGCAAAAAGGCATAAAACAACATTTTCTAAAATATATTTCATAAAGGGATGGAAGAGGAATGGTTGCCATGTTTGACTAGAGAAGTCTAAAGATAAACTTAAAGAGGTGATTACATGGAGAAGATAGATAAAATTTGCCTCAAAAAGTATGAGAAAACACTGATGCCAGCAGCTAGGGGTGGAAACAAGTGGAACGTGAGCAAGCTGACCTCTGTCCAAGCATGGTTGGGCTCCTCTCGAGCTCAGAGTCGAACTGGGAGACCGCTTCTAAAGCTCAGCTTGCGTATGGTCAGGCCAACTCGAGCTCAGCTTCAGTGGCGGACCAGAGGGAGGCTAGGGGGAGCCGTGGCCCCTCAAGATTTTCAAAAAAATTTCAGAACATCTCAGAAGAACTGCTTTAGCCAACGTTGAAACGTCCTGCTCCCCTACCATCTCTCTTGGTTATTAAATTACTTAAATCCTTGATACTATCAAAAAGCTAGTAGGCTTACCTTTTTTTTTTTTCTGTTCAAAAGATAGCAGCCTAGCATTTTGACAAAGCAATAACTCCATGGTTCAGAACGACGTACGTTGCCATCATAAAACCAATCGTGGAAATCTATATATGTGCTCCATTTCTGAAAGAAGAAAGGCTGCAGTTATCATCCCATAGTACCTCTTGGCTGTTAAATGTCACTGCAGTTGGGCTTTTCCTTGTGTGTGTGTGTGTGTGTGTGTGTTTGTGTGTGTGTGTGGATCTAGGCATGCAGCATAGATTAAAAAAACACCACTTAACTTGAGTGACATGATGGAAGTAATCCCCCAGTTTCATCTATGGAAACTACAAAAAAACTCTCGTTTGAGATAGGCGTTAAGTTCAGATTTATTGCTGTCGGTATTAAGAATGTAGCGTTATATACATAGCTCGCATCCCCTCATCCATAGAGCTCATTCTGCTGTCTTTTTTTATGTTATCATGTAGTCATGGCTGCACCCACATAATTAGATGGGAGTTACTGGTTATATGCTTGATGCTATTGTGATGCTGTTCTTACCATACTGTATATACATTAGATACATACATACATTTATGTACATACATATTTATTTATTTTTATATATTTATATTTATATACCCGACATGGGAGCAGGTTGCATAATGAGCAAGATGGCTGTCTCTGATGTAAAGTAGGCTCCTTATGGGAATGGAAGCTCCTGGCATCCACTGTTGGGTGCATGGCTGGTATGGGTCGCGTGTTTTTTGCGTCCCTAGAACTATCTCTAACCTCGGGACTGAGGATGGACTTCTGACGGGGTTCATGGCAGGACCAAGAGATCTCCCAGTCTTTATTTCACACCTACTCGCAGTCTTCGTTTCTCACCCACGTCTGGTCTATCTGCAGTTCCAAGCTTAAATGATGGCATTCGTGACCTTCCTACATGCTGCAACGCAGCAGCCAATTTTGACCCTCCGTCGTTTCCTTCTCTTGGTAGACGACCCCTTGTGGTTCCCACACAATGGAGGATGCCACGTACTGCACACTGGAATGGGTTGACTCTAGTCAACAGATTCATGTAAATATCAGCTTTTGGTGGTTATGTTTAATTACCTTATCTGTGCTATTAAGCCAACCCATTACGAAATTTTCGCAGTTTAAGCAATGCCCATTGCAGAAGAGCGCAGCGCATTTGACTTGTAAACCATCGGTCTCCTGGCTGACAGAGAATGATACGGGGATCATGTAATGTACAAGATGATAAATTATTATTATTATTATTTTAGTAACAAACGGATAATCATATCATTCTAGCGTTAGTAAAATTCAGAAAATTAGAATACAAAATATCACGAAGTACCCGTGGATAGTCGTTGTCTTGACGTCAGATCCAGTCTTCGATATATTCGACAATAAAGAATGTAATCCAACCTATGGTACTATTTTTCTCTCAAAAAATGTACCGAACACACGTCGCGGTGAAACGATGATACAAGATTTTTATTATCATCCGATAGTTAAATATGCATAATTTTATTTTTACATATGAAGAGACTATTTCTATATTTTGAGCCTATGATCACTTAAACTCATTAGAGAAGGAGAAGCTCTAAATTACCCTAAGAGAGAATAATAAGCTCTAAAATCAAGGAACTGCCCTGATACAAACCATTTCGGCAGAAGTTTTGCTTTTGCTTAGCATTTAGTAACTCAGTAGCAAGCACCTTCATCCTGCTGCACTAGCTTTAGAAAGGTCTAGGTCTAGGCTCTTGTAACCAGTTCTTACTATTACATGCTACAGGCTACCATCCCTCCGAAGATTTATTATGTGGGAACCTCCATCACAAAGGGAACTTGTCCACTACTACGATGTTGTTGGTCTCCAAGGGAAAGCAACATTTCATATTGTATAAGAGATGAATCAGATAACCATTGGAAAGGTTTAATTGTACAATGATGTGATTGTGCTGTCCCATTTCAGAAAAGGAGGATTTGTGGACTTGTAAACCTTGGTGATTGGGATCTATCTCAACTCAGTTAGGATCTTCCACTACAGAATAAAGAGAAGGAATTTTGGAAGCTACATCATTTGATTTTAACAAGAACAAGAAAAAGGATGAATTGAAGGGGATGGAAAGAAGCACAAGGAAATGGAGATCACACTAAAAAGCAAATAAATATTTTGTGTTGTGAAGAAATAAGAAACAATCTATTTAAGTTTTTCCACCAACAAATAATACACAAAAGTCTCAGTGCATAATTAAGCAGAAAGCACACAAAATGTTTGGGACAACTAAAATACATGAATGAATTGTTGGACCAGTCCTTAATTTGCAAGAAGCACCAAGATGATAGAGACCAACCAAATAGCCATAACCATCAATCTTATCCCAAGTTTTGATTTATTTAACCATCCAGTCTATATGAAGGATATAGACGACCAAAATGGCAACTTGTTTCTATTATTAATTAATGGTCACTATATTCCAACCACTTCCGTGCGTATACCATTGATTCATCCATATGCATGGATTCTTCTGTCCAACTATTCCCTGGTTCGGATGTTCCTTGTTGAAGATGTACTCGTCGAGATTTTTCTTGACACTGATCTGGTGTGGGTTGCCCTTTATCGTGCAATGGATTTTTAAATCTGCATACCAGTTTATGAACAAAAGTAGACTGGCTCTCACCCATGGTTCATTAGGTTTGACAATGAACCTTTTCCTTATTAGTGCAGTGTAGTTTTTTAAGACTAGTACATAAAAAATTGTCGACATGGCTTTGAGCAAATTAAGATGAAAGAAATGCCACTAGAGTCAATTGTTTCAGGAAAGCAGACAAACGAACTGGATTTATGGTGGACTAAGAAAGAAAGCAACACTAATATTTTACTCCTAATTTATTCCTGAGGAGAAAGAGGAAGAAGAGGACAAGGATAGAGTCTTCTTTTGTGGGAAGAAACGGGGGCTAATTAGCAGGCTTGATTTCAGATCCGGTTATGAAAGTAAAAGAGATGCTGCAATTGAACTGCCAACCAAGACTTTAGAAGTTCACCATACTGCTGCTGTCATTGACATGATTTCATGGAGAGCTGTTTTCTGGATTTTAGCAGAAGGTTGGCAGACCAACTGTTTGTTCTATTGGTTTTGCTGGACAGTCTTAATAATATACTTTTTTTTTCTTGACAAAGTCTTAATAATAGACATTGACTTTGCTTCTTTTACATATTTATACATGATTATTTAAGGGCCTTAAATTTCAAGTCCATAGTTTTCTTTTCATAAGTACTAGTATATTATATAAAATGAATGGCCTAAACTCTTTGATCCAAGTATATGAGGATGACAAGAAGGAAGGTTTTGGTAGGCTTGGATGAGCAAGTATCCCTTTGCTCCACTTGTTTTCTTTTTTGCGGTGGAGTATCGAAACTTAAGCCAACTAAAATAGTTCTGGACTATCCAAGTTCTGTCGGTCAACAAATCAGGTCATTCTGTGATAGAGTGCATCTTCTTTATTAGAAGATCATTCTTCACCAAATCTTTAGGAGGGGTCTATTACTTTAGAATCATGTATTTCTACAGCTAATTCATAGGAGAGTCCAGTTTAAAAATTAGGAATCAAACAGTATGTCTATTGACCTTGAAAAGCAATACTATAAACACTTTGCTATTCAGAAGAAGCTGCCCGGTTAGCAAACTTCCTCCTTTGTGTGTTGGATCTGTGATTGCTTCTCTGTCTCAACAGATGATTCCAAATCCCGAGTCTCAAGATCAATGCCCTATGAATTAATAATATGACTCGACAATTCATTTGATGCCTATGCTTATTGAGTGGCAAGTTCATTTTTTATGTATGTACTGAAAAGTTAGACCAATGTTAAATCCTTGGGCTGCATTTCTTTTGGTAATAGGAAAAATGGGAATAACAAAAATGATGCCTGTAAAAAAATTTGGAAGAATTGAGTCATATGAGCTATTCCAATTTTCATTTGAGTATAACTTTTGGAATAACTTTAAAAAAAAAAAAAGAAAAGAAAAAAAAGATAAGAAGCTGTTATAAATTATAGATTTAGAGGAAGTTTATGACAACTCTCTTTTGGAATAATCATTGCATGGTAGAAGCAAATTTAGTCGGCATAACTATTCCTTCGCATGAACATGCTTTATAAAGGTCCTTTTGTAGGCATGAGGTTTATTCTAAATCTTATGCTTTCTTTATTCCCAAACCAAAATGTTGCTTTAAAGATCATGGTCATTACCTGAAGGGAAATTGCTCCGGAGGAGCTTGCCACATGATTGCATCTTATTATTCTTTTCTTTTTTATATATATTTTGATACAAGTAGATGATTATACTACTCTAATGTGAGTACAATTCATAAAGTCAGTAAAACAAAAGGTCCTGTAACTCAGGCAAGTCCCATTTTGTCGTCAGATACAATCTTCGATATACTCAGCAACGTAAGTTGTAATTCAATCTGCTACGTCGTTCATCTCTCAAAAGACATGCTGAACATATATCAAGAACTTATTTCCTCAACTTATTCAACAAACAAATAACATCATGGCAAGGTAACCCTCTTTGATTTATTTCACCAATGAAATGCCATAAACCATGGGATAACTTCTATACCTCCTTGTCACTCTGGATGCTAGGAGCAAAACACCCGAGAACTCTCGAAAACATTTAACAAATGTCGGCACGCGAAAATTATAAATAAATTATAAAATGAATTGTATACTTTATGCAGGAAAATTCTAGCGATGGTGGTAAGCAAAATGTGAATCGTGGCTGACTTGGACTGACCTGCTTGAAGACTAGCGAGTCGTACACTCTTGCTCCCAAGTCCACGTGTGACCTTAGATAATTACCTTGCTATTTTACTCAATATATTTGGTTTTAATATCAACTTGTTATGAAGTCGTCGCTGTACTTCCAAAATTCCTATCAGAACGCTTCCTGTGGGTCGGGTACACCATTCGGGCTCTGTCGCAAAGTACACCGCGAACACCTGACTACCACGTGCACGTGGGATGTCGGCAAAACACCACACGTGCTCAACACGTGTCGAGCCAGTGTATGCTAAACTGGTGTCATGGGGATCGGTCGGAGCTCATGTTCAATCCACGAGGCTCTGACGGTTGCAGATCGCCGGCGCCGGTGGTCGTGGCCGCCGGCGTGGTTCACGTGGCAAATGAGGATCCATGTCGGTCGCATGCTAGATTTTCCCCTCCCGTTTTAGATTTTTTTTTTTTTTTAAATACATGTCTCAAAAATTATGATTTTTTTTTTTTTAAATACAGTGGGAATGCCATGATTCCTATTTGTATATTTACCCTGCTGTATGCATGATGTGTAGAGAAAGGGCAAGCAGACCCAAGTTCAGTTGGCAAAAACTATGATCTAAAAGCTATGAATTGCTTTCATCAAATTAGAAAGAACAAAGACATGCATTATTGTGGATACATGTTGGAGACAGGAAGTTTGGAGCCTTTGAGGTTCATTTTTCAATGAAATTTTCCAGTTAAATCACTTAATACCATTTATATATATGGACGAGTCTTGCCGATAAACAATGATGGAATTTTTCTTCAAAAAAAAGGGTGGAAAAAAAAAAAGATGAATTATTGGTAATATATTGAAAATTAACTTTTGATCACTTATTAGTGTTTAAGAGAATGGGGAGCCCGGGACCGACGAGGAAAAGGCTTGATGTACGAAAGTTAAAATCCAATTCAACTTAAAACCTTACAATATCAGAAATAGTTGAATAAAATATATAAAAATAAAATAGGTATGTTACACCAAGATTTAACATGACATGTCCATTAGGAGAGAGAAGGATCTAATATAATAAATTAATTAATGGCAACCTAGAGAACATACAAGAAAAGTCAATGCGGGAATCTTACCTAGAAATCTAGCATGGAAAAAGCATGTTACCAAGGATTGCCGAGATGTACTCCAGACCAAGATAAAACTCCAAAAAAAAAAAAAAAAAAAAAAAAATCTTTAACTATCTGTCCTCTCTTCCTCTCTTTTTTTTTTTTTTCCTTTTCTCTCCATTCCTGCTCACAATTGAGTTATAAAATTCTTTCTAATCTTTATAATAGGAGTGCTAGTAGCTCTCCAAAAGCTATATTTTTACCATAACCCTACAAGAGTTTGCTCTTTTACAAGTTATGTTTGAGCACATGCTTAAACTCAGTATGTTTGTTCATTAAGTCCACTTACCGTAACTACTCGACGTTCAAAAGCAAGCATAAAGAGGCCTTGATATAGAAGTTGGAACCCAATTCAACTTTAAAGCTTTAACCATTACCTAAAGTTTGGGACCCAATCATCTATGTAAATCCTTTTTACCTTAATTATTTATATGAATCTATTTATCTCTCACTAATTATTCCATGTTGGACTAATGCAATTCTCAACACCTAGCATGCAGATATGTTTAACTCGAGTGATCAGTTGAGGGGTAGTTTGTGTGATCTAACGTTGAGCATTTGCTTTAGACCTAGTAAATAGATCAAGGAACTAAACTTGAATTATGGAAGAGCACGTCGGCTTCACTCCAAAGCAAGTTTCATAGGCCAAGAATGCATGCCATTTAATTAAAGATGGGCATTAATTAGCAGCCTTAAGATGTGTGGAAGTTCTTCATTTATAAGCTATACCATCCCCCTCTTAAGACTTGCTATATGAATCCTCGAGCAATTTTACCACCGTCACTTGCTACGAAAACTTCATCGATCTAAGCTGCTCATAAAGGCAACATAGTAATTTAATGATCATGATGGTGTTGCTCAACTGAGCAAGACTTTGTGTTGATTAGCTATCAGCTTAGATTCTTATAGAACAATCCTTAAATGGGGACTGATGGGATATACCGGCTGATCCCTATACGTCGATTTATCCTCGAAACGGTCCGACCGACGTCCGACTCTACCCACCGGATTGACAGACGACTCCGACAATGACTGCCGACGATATCCGACCAAAAGTATACCGGCCAAACAGGCCAATACTGTTTCCAACCGGCCGAATGGCCGAACCCATATCACCGACCACTGTCAGGGGTGGCAACCGACGTCCGACTTCCACAAGGCACCAGATCAGTCGACGATGTTTTCGAGTCATCATCCAATGTTCCGACAACCAAATACCGACATATAGTCGGCCAGCCCATCCAAACGCCGTACAACCGCTATGAGCTGTTGTCCTACCAAGGACATACTATACGACCATCATGGGGCATTGTCCTGCCAAGGACATGGATTAATTCCAATAACTTGACAATCCACGACGATTTGATAGCCCCTGACGATTTGATAACTCTCCAGTTGTCTACACCATTAATGGCGGGACCATACCACATTCTACTATAAAACGGGATAAGGCAACAGTTTTGGTGAGCTCTCTCTCTCGCTGAGTTCCTATTTTTTTCACTGTTGCCTAGTCTCCTCTCTGACTTAAGCATCGGAGGGTCTCCATCGGAGACATCTTCGATCAGTGAGGACTTTTCTTGCAGGTGCGCATCCCCGGCGATCGGACGACGAGGGGATTGACCGCAACATGGACAATTTGAATGTAAATCCTAACCTAATAATGAACTAAGTCTAGTCTAACAATGATGTAAATTTTAGTCTATCACTCTTGTACCAAAATGATGGTGCAAAATGCTTGAGTTGCCAACATCTCATGCTAATATAAGAGACCTGAGTTCCACCCCATCCTCACTCTAGTAATTGACCAGGCTTCAACCTGTTCGGGTTCTTTAGAAAAGGTAAATAAAATATATTATTTATTTAACAAAACGTGTCGAGACTATCATTATTGGACTGAAAGACTCTAGACTTATCATACACCTCCATCACCGTGTTGAGCATGCTAGAATCACTGTAGAAAAAAAATATAAAAGCTGGTTTTAGCTCATTTGCTAATGCATATAAGCATCATAAGATAATGTCCCGATGCTACAGAAAGCATCAAAGAAACATCAGCATGGAAACTAAACTTTAGGACATTTCCCCATTCGTATCATTTTTTTCAGCGAAGCATCACTAACGAACGACGCTTTTTAAAAGCAAGGAGGACACTATGGTGGTTCAATAGGACGTGAACTAAATTAACCTAGTATAGACCTTTGCTTTGACATAATTTATGACCATTAGCATGATAGATTTGGAACTGAAGAGAATGTATGAACATCCTACAAACTTTAGGTTCATATTAAAGCAGTGAAAGAGGGACCAACACAGCGAAAGGGAAAGCTTCTATTAAGAGAGATCCCACACACCTGAAAGGAAGAATACAAGCATCCACCTGCTCTCACTTTAGGAGTTAGAATAGTTAAAAGAGGTTTCATGAAAAGTCAAGCAATCCATTCACACCAACTCTTTCCCCTGAGAAAGAACAAGCACCAAGACAAGAAAGAAAGCTTGGACTAATGAGAAGGATGCAACAACGATAAGATGTGCACTTCCCATCTAAAATAAAACATAAAACTTTATACAATATTTACTACCTACCTAGATCGAAAATATAATGTGTAGAAATATGAGTGTGCCAAAGAGTGACAGCCTTTTTGCTTAATGATGAATTAAAGGAGGTAAAGGTGGCGGGTCGCATGGGGATGGAGACACCACAACCCCCATCCCTTGTCACGGATGGTGAACGAAATAAGAGAAGTGGAACAGGATTTCTTCTGCTGTTATAACGATTTCAGAACTTGGATCATAGCTTCCACAAAAATAAAAAAAATAAAAAAACTAGAGTAACGGACATTGCTTGATTGTAGAAGGAGAGAATTTGCCGATAAAATTAGTAACCAGGTCGAGCTCGAGTAGATGAGCTAGTAGTTATATTGAACAAAGCTCAAGTTAAACCTAGGCTGGATTGCTTTAGATCTAAAACAAAGCAGCCTATTGGTCATTACCATATAGTCTAAAGGTTTATTTAAAACTAAACAACTGGGAAGTTAGCATCTCCAGAGCTTCTATATTTCGAACTAATCCTGGTTAGGCTTGGACCTAGACATCTAAAGATCTATGGTTAAGATGCATTATTCTTCATTAAAATACATATTACATTTATATAAAAATAGATATATATAGATAAATTATTATCTATTTAACATATTATTTATTATAATTTAAGAATAATTGGAGTATGTTAGGCTATATCGTGAGCTACCGTATATTGATCAATTTATAGGTTAAATTTTAAGCGGGGAACTTGAAAGTTGTTGCGCGTTCGGTTTTTCCGCGTGCGCCCCGCACGTGTCAGAAACCGCGGGCAACGCGGCGAACCAAATCGCGACGCGGCACGTTCCCACGGGCCCCACGTCCCCGATCCCAGCTACCTTTCCCGTTTAGACCTCCATGCCCTTCCACCGCGCACGGTTAAGTGCGCCCAAACAAGGGCATTCCCGTAATTCCACATTCCGGTAAAGGGCATTACCTGGCCTTCCCATTCGTCAAACCAAAGCCAATAAAAATATATTTTATGCTCACCGTAATATCCAAAATAAAAAAAAATAATAATAAACTTTCCCATCACCGTCACCATCCACCCGTCCATTCCCATCAATCCCAGATAACTCATCGCCAATCTCCACGCACCTCCCAATAAAATATTTCCAAAGTTTCTACATACGTACGTCTATATATATATATATGTGCAGTCACGCTTACTCTCCTTCGCGACACCAATGCCTCAATCCATTCACCTCCTCGTCGTCCTTCTCCTACTCTTATCGTACTCCGCGGTCGCGGAGGCCGGCGGAGGATGGGCGCCGAGATTCCGGGAGGCCCCCCAGTTCTACAACTCGCCAGGCTGCCCCCCTCCTCTTCCGCCCTCCTCCGCCGCGGCCTGCTCGCCGTCGGCGATGGTCCACGTCGCCATGACCCTCGACGTCGCGTACCTCCGCGGGTCCCTGGCCGCCATCCTCTCCGTCCTCCAGCACACCTCCTGCCCGCAATCCGTCCAGTTCCACCTGGTGGCCTCCTCCTCCATCGCCGAGCTCAACGCCACCATCGCCACCTCCTTCCCCTCCCTCTCCTTTCGGATCTACCCCTTCGACGACTCCCACGTCTCGGGTCTCATCTCCACGTCGATCCGCTCCGCGTTGGACCGCCCGCTCAACTACGCGCGGTCGTACCTCGCGCGTTTGCTCCCCGACTGCGTCCGCCGCGTGGTATACCTCGACTCCGACCTCATCCTCGTCGACGACATCGTCGCCCTCGCCTCCACCCCGCTCCCCGACGGCATCGCCCTGGCGGCGCCGGAGTACTGCAATGCGAATTTCACCTCGTATTTTACGCCATCTTTTTGGTCCAATCCGGCGCTCTCCATGGCGTTCGAAGGGCGGAAGGCTTGCTATTTTAACACCGGGGTGATGGTGATGGATCTGGGGAGGTGGAGGGAAGGGGGGTACACGGAGAGGATAGAGGAGTGGATGGAACTCCAGAAGCGGATGCGGATCTACGAGCTGGGGTCGCTGCCGCCGTTCCTCTTGGTGTTTGCGGGTCGGATCGCGGCGGTGGAGCATCGGTGGAACCAGCACGGGCTCGGGGGGGACAACTACCGGGGGTTGTGCCGTGATCTCCACCCGGGTCCGGTAAGCCTCATCCATTGGAGCGGGAAAGGGAAGCCTTGGGCTCGGCTGGACGCCGGCCGGCCATGCCCGCTTGATGCTATCTGGGCTCCCTACGATCTCCTCCAGAGCCCCTTCTCCATCGACGACTCCTGAAGCTGCTCCTCCTCCACCACCACGACCCGGATCCGCTCCACTAGATCCGGATCCGATATTTCCTTTTGACCTTTTAAACTTTTTCCTTTTTTTATTGTTACTTTAAGAAACAGAACTTTCCGTTATTTGAAGTGTAAAAAAAAGAATACCTATATATATATATATATATATATATATATATATATATAAGGAAGGGGCGGTGTAGATATGGGTGGGAGAAATTACTATATTTGGAATTTGTCTTGTTTTCTTTGTTTCTTCTGTTGACATTTTTGTGGGACAGATTTTAGGGTTATGGTAATAAGGCCATGCAGAAATTGTATACTTAAAGCAAGAAGACAGGCATTAAGAAAATAAAAAGATGGTGCTCTACTTGCTGGAGATTCTGGTTGGGTTGTCTTTAATCTTACAATAATAAGGATTGGTGTGTGAATGGAGGATAAGTAGCTGTTGCTGCTTATTTGATAATATAAAAGGCATGTGGATCAACTCATGGAAAAATTGTTATAATATTACCATAAATTCTATTTGAGCTTTTTGAAATTAAAATACTATGCTTTAATCATATGGATCGATGAAGTTGTGTGATATGTTTTCTCTTCTTAAAATTCATATTGCTTCTTACCAAAAAAAAAAAAAAATCATATTGCTCGAAATGAATTCAACGTTACAAACAAGTCTTGGTGATGTTCTCCGAAAAGTTGGCATGTATAAAAAAATTTAGTAACTGGTGCTTCTATAGATATATAATTCTTAAGAGAGGAAAAAAAATAAACTTGGGACAAGATGTCCGATGATCCGGGCGCCATAATATTAAAGGTTTCCATAGAACTTCGAGACCACATTGTCGACCGAACAACCTAGAAATAGTTTCCCTATTTTGACAAAAGCTTTTCAATAAGATTTCCTAGGAATGCATCATGGCATTATGACATGGGACATGTGCCCATGGGCCACATGACATTATGGCATGGGATATGTCCTCATGGGCCACACCTTGTGACTTTGAACATGCTATAAAGTTTAAAACTCATAATCATGTGCAATATCTATATTGACTATGATCATTTAGCTTGCAAGAACCTACATTGTTTTTCTATTCCAGAGAAGCTACGAAGAAAGGCTGTTTTGATGGACTTTTAATGAATTCTCTTGGAGCTACATAATGCCATGGCGACTGGGAGCATGTGCTTATTAGTAAATTGAACTTTAAATCCCCTCAAGAATCACATTGTGTGATTTCTAAACATGTACTTATTATAATGTTTGCTCTAATATAACAATTTGCATCCTTGTGCACCTCATGATATGAGATGCATTTTGATTAGCCAATGTCTAAGTTGACATTTATCATCAATGCATACCACATGGGCCATGAATTGGGGTCAAGAATCCCCATGGATTATGCCACCATGAATGTGAGAAGAATAAGGAGGCCAAAGAGAGCAACCCAATAAGTAACATGCCTCCATGAAGGTGGAGGTACATAACTGGCAATAATAACCATCGAATCTTGCCACATGAATATGGGATCGGGTTATATCTTTCGCATATAAGAATGATTATCATATCTCACACGGATCTTAAAAAAGCACTCCGAATTCTTTCCTCTATTTGATAGATCTCATAGTGGCTATTAGGTGATCCAACGGTGCATATCATAAAGAAAGATAAATCATTTTCTTGCACGAATGATACAACCCGAACATAAGAATGTGCCGTGTTTATATTTGCTTCCTATGAAAGGAGGTGCCTGAAAGGTGTGTTTAAATTTAACCTAGATACATGGCCATGCAAGAATTTTATTTAATTGCTGGTATTTCCAGGCTTCCATGTTATTTGTGGTGCATCCAAATGATCTGGTGTCGGTGATGAATTGACAGGAGAACGGTCAGTTGGATAGCCCTCAATTGGCAAAGTTGAATTCAGTACGTAGATATCTAAAAGGTTGGTCCTTTTTTGATGGGTCTTCTGGGAAGCCACATGAGCCCACCGGGTTTGGGGCATAAAGTTGGACTTTATCACAAAAGAACATAGCCATCATCAGACTCAAAGTCTTGGGGTGGGTCCACTGGGGATATTTAGGCTTGCATGCACTTGTTTTTGTTTTGGTATAAAAGGTTAGCTTGCACTTGGAGTTTCCTAGGGATTTTGACTTGGTGCTTTCAACTTTCTATTTCCAACTTTGATGAACTTGAGGTCATTTTCCATTAGAGTTTTGGAAGGGAAAGTTCGAGCTCTTGCATTGAGTCCAAGATTGCCCCATGATATATGTTGCGGCTAATCTCCTGTTGCATCCATTGTTGGAGAAGAGCACCTGCAAAAAAAATTCTCACTGATCAAAATTATGTCCGATGGAGATCCTCCATTGCTTAAGTCAGTGGGGAGTAGTGAACAGTAGATGAAAAATATTTGAATTGATAGAGTTTCAATCCAGAATTATCTTACCAATACTGTTCGTTTACCTTCTTTTTATAGATAATTCAGATGTAACCGTCGAGCACGTGGTTCTGCTTTTTATGGTACTAAATTATCGAGCCATAATCATAGAGTTAATGGACTGTTTATGTCCACTAATGACCGTGATACGTATTTGATAACCATTTATAATGATAGATATGTAGGTTCCACACATTCCGACCTTATGTGATTGTGGAAAGATAAGCCGACTATATATCGGTAACTATAGTAGGTCGGTAGTCGTGAAGATCCGAATGAGCATCGATCGATAACTCTGATATGCCAATGGTCTTCGGTCGGAGATTAATCAAGTTGTTTATTGTTGGTTGATAATAGCCGACTGTCAATCGGTCAACTGATTATTAGTCAGAGTATTGTGTTCATAAAGTCGATGTAGAGTCGGAGTCGGGGGTTGCTTGACTTGTCCCAATAATTGCCCCCCACTCTCAAGTCCAAGGTGGTCTGACGTGTATATTATCATGTGGTCTATCACGTTGGATGAAAAAAGTTTTCACGTGCTGTCTCGAGTCCTGACTCGACTGCTGGTATTAATGACTTCTTAAAATAAGAGAGATCTCTAGCTATTTTGTTGTTTTAATAGTTGTGAAATCATCATTGGGTTGTCATTTTGGGAAGATAATTCGGCACCCAAAAAATTTGGATGATTTGATTCTGACTAACAGATCTTGGCCACGTGTCCAAATATCATTGGCCCAGAGCTGTTTACGTGGATAATGGTGAGGTGGCGTGATCTGAGAGCAGGTACATCGAACTATCCGATCAATAGTCAGTCTTGATATCGTCATGTGTCGACATCTGAAGAGACCTAGATTTGATCGATTTCATCTGGACTGTTGAGGGGTCCTATATATATACAGTCGCTTTCATCCAAATCTTATTTTGCATTTATCATCATCCTCTGCAATAGAAGGTTCTGCTGTAAAGTCGCCCCAGTACTAGGAGCTCCGAGTTCTATTTCTTGCATTACTTTTGATTTCAGGTTGAGTTTCCCTTTCCTTCTTCTCGGATTTCTCTTCTTAGGGTTTTCTTTTTCTAGTTCTTCATTTTTAATGGCTAGTAGAAAAGCTTCTTCTTCTCAGGATAATCGATCGGAAAATTCGACCGACGAATCTCCATCAGATCCAAAAATGAAAGTTTCTTCCTTATCCGGGTCCAATATTGAACAGCTCCGAAAACAGTACCATATCCTGGAGCAGTATCAGCTTTTTGCTCCTGATGTGGATGGTCGGGTTAACTCTCCTCCTCCGAGTCAGGTCGCATTTTATATCGAGGACCTTCGGGCCGATCTTCGATTTTTGATTTTGGAGTTCGTCTAGAATCTTCTCGATTATTATGGTCTCTGTCCTGCTCAGCTGGCTCCGAACTCTGTCCGACTGATCATTAGCTTTATTTTGTTATGTCGGCTCATACCGACTGAACCTCATCCTTCTCTCTTTCGAACTTTCTTCGTCCTTCATCCTCATCCGAAGGTCAAGGGTTGGTGGTTCTTCAATCCGAGGAAAGACCTTTCTTTTATCACCAGACTTTCATCGTCCATTCATAGATGGAAGAATCAATTTTTCTTTGTCTCTTTTTCTCTTCCCTGGGCTTTTCTTCGTGCTGGGATAATCCAAGAACTGGCTCCAACGAAAACATTCGAGTGGAGGCCGATAATCAAGAAGACTTTCTCCGACTGAAAGATATGACAGTTCTACCGCAACGAAAACTGATGACCGAACAAGCTCTCTACGATGCTGAGCTTAGTTCGGTCACTTCTTTAGGCATAACATAGTCAATCACTTTATTTTTCTTGTCTGTTTCTGAACTTTATATTGATCTCTTTATTTTTATTGCAGCTATGCAGCCAAGAGCACGAGTGTCGGCTGCTGATATCTGCTCACACACTGTCAAGAAGAAGGCAGCAGCTAAAGCTGGACCCTCCTGATCATCGAAGAAGGATCAGGTCACTACTCCATCGATACTAGCAAGGGAATCTGACATTCCATCGGAGATGGTTCTCGAGCCAGTCTTGGTGTTGTCAGCCCTGACAATGCTTCCTGAGGCACCGTCTGCTGAAGATGGGATGACAGGAGAGGATGGAGCTGCAACAGTACCATCGACGACTCCATCAGTAGAGGTTCAGATCGGGGCGGGAGTCGTGGCTAAACTCGAGTAGTCTGTGGCTGTACCAAACATTCCTCCAGTGGAACATTTTCGGGCACAGTCGAGCTCTGACTTCCCAATATTCTTAAATGCGAGACTGCCGATCGAAGATCGAGGGAAGGCGCCAGCAACTTCAGCCGATAACAGGTCATCTGCAGGCCTTCCAATCCTTTTCGACATTCGGATCTCCGAGGGTGAGTTAGCCTTGGCCAATTCGATATTGGCCAAGTGGCTCATCGAAGCTGCTCTTCTCCCGACTAATCGAGAGAATAAAAAGAACCGGATTGTTGCTGAAATATTTTCTTCTTTTTACCTTATGATACTCGGGGTAAGTTTTTCGATATTTTTTTTTGATCTGACTTGATTTATCTTCTGCTTTCAGTGGGCGCATGACATGCATGATCTAGAGAGCGGCTATCGAAAGATTGTCAACTTTTGTCGGTCATGGATGGATAAGGTGGTGGCTGTTACAGTCGAAAAGAAAACTACCATCGAACAACTCCAGACGGCAGCTGAGCAGGAGAAGGAACTTCTGAAACAAATCTCACAAATGATGGACAACCTACAGTCCTTCAGAGCTGAACTTGAGTCAGCTCATCAAAATATTTCATCCCTTGAGTCACAGATCAAGAGCAAGAAGCACTCCATCCATCGACTCTAGAGAGAGAGGGATGGATGTATTGAAGAATTAGAAGCGGAGCGCAGAAGGCATCGGGCCACTCTAGAAAGACTGGCACTGGCTGATGCTGAGTCGGCCTCCACACGAGCTGAGGCAGAGTCGGCAAGGGAAGCCCTGAGTCTGGCCATCGAGAACTTCAAAAATTCTAAAGAATTCAAGGAAGAAATCATTGAAGGTAGATATGCATCCTACTATGTCGGGTACGAGGATGGTCGAGATGCGGTCGAAAAATTATACCCAGATTTGGACTTGAGCAGCATCATTCCTCCTGGTTCAGGAGATGAAGCTGCCGAAGAGGGTGTTGTGCTAATCAAAGATGATGCACCAATTGCACCAGAAGCTGTTTCAGTCGTCGATGCTATGCCAGAGCAAGGAGATGAAGATAACGACTGATGATCAGTGTAGCATTTTTATTTTTATTTTTGTAATTGAAAGAATTTTATAATCGAATTTTAGTCCCATTTTTGTAACTTCCGTTTCAATGAATGAAAAATTTTTTTTTAGTACAAACTCTTTTTTCCTTTCTGTGTATCTACAATGTCGTAGAATTGTAGTTTGACTACCGAATATCAATCGGCGAATCGAACGTTCAGTAGTAATTGTAGAATTATTCATTAGTCGAATATCAATTGACATACTTTACCTTTTAGGTATTAGGATAAACGGTGATAAACCGAATATCCTTCGACTGACCGTAGTCAAGTCAGTATGTCTAGTTATTTGATGAACGATGACAAACCGAATATCCTTCGACTGACCGTAGTTAAGTCGGTATAGTTTCAATTCGATCTGGATCGTATTGGCATAGTATTCTATTTAGTTAAAACTAAGTCGGCATAAATAGTCATTCAATTAGAGTCGGCTTTTACAATAGAAAGTTGAGATATAGTCGGTACTGAGATATAGTCGGTATATCGATTTTTACAGTGAAAATCGAGATATAATCGATGTATCAATTTTTATAGTAAAAAATTAAAATATAGTCGATAGGATTTGACCATCCATTTATTGATCTAATATCACTTTGTAGTTGACTGAAATTTTTATAATTCTAAAATTCAATATTTCATTCTGAGCACTGTACATATAAACAACTTTATTGATAATACATCTTTAAATTGTCAGCATTCCACGTTCAAAAAATAGCTGTTCCTTCAAGAGTTTCTAGCCGATATGCATCTGGTCTAAGTATCTCAATTATTCTGTAGGATCCTTCCCAATTTGGAGATAATTTTTTCTGGTCCAAAAACTTTGAGATTTTTACCTTTTTTAGGATCAGATCTCCCGGACGGAAGACCTCCGATTTAACTTTTGAATTATAATACCAGGCTACTCTTTGCCGATATGCTGCCATCCAGACTTGAGCTTGCTGTTGGACTTCTGAAAATAAGTCTAGATCGGCTCTCTGACATTCTGAATTGCTCAGCTCATTGTATTGTTTCACCCTTGCTGATGGTAATCCGATTTCAAGTGGGATCATCATTTCTGTTCCATAGGTCAAATTGAATGACGATTCTTCCATCGGTATGTGAGGAGTTGTTCGATATACTCATAAGACTGGATATAGTTCTTCCATCCAAAGGCCTTTAGCTTCATTCAGTCTGATTTTGAGTTCATGCAGGATTGTTTGGTTTGTCACTTTTACTTTACTGTTGGATTGTGGATGGTCGATTGATATGAGTTTGTGCGTAATATAAAATTTTACACAAAACTTTTTGAAGTTCTGATTGTCGAATTATTGACCATTGTCAGTGATGATAGTATGTGGTAGATCGAATCTGCATATGATTGATTTATGAATGAAGTCTTCCATCTTACTTTTAGTGATCTGTGCCAGAGGTTCAGCTTCCACCCATTTGGTGAAGTAATCAATGGCAACTACTATGAATTTTTTCTGACCAGATGTCGAAGGAAAAGAACCGAGTATGTCAATTCTTCATTGTGCGAAGGGCCATGATGCAACAATTGATGTCAGCTGACTGGCTAGTTGATGTTGTATATTTACATATTTCTGACATGATTCACACTTTTGGACAAGTTCAGCTACATCTTTCTTCAAGGTAGGCCAATAATATACTTATTGTAAGACTTTATAAGCTAGAGATTTGCCCCTCAAGTGATTTTCATAAATTTCTTCATGTACTTCTCTGAGTGCATAGTCGACATCTGTTAGTCTCAAACACTTTAGTAAGAGAAGAGAGAATGATCTTTTATAAAGTTGGCCATTCATTAAAATGTATTATGAAGCCGTCCATCTGAATCGTTTGGCTTCTGAAGGATCTATTGGTAGAGTTTCATCAGTCAAGTATTGGATGATCGGATCCATCTAACTTGGCTCATTATTGATTTGTAGCACTTCTTCGACTTTATCGATACTCAGTTGTTCAAGATATTTGACAAATGTCCGATCAAGCGAGTTGAATGAAGTGGTTGCGAGTCGAGAGAGTGTGTCGGCTCGAGTATTTTTTATCTTTGGAATGTGAAAGATCTCAAAATATTTTAGGATTGATATTAAATCTTTCACCTTCTGAAGATACTTCATCATAATGGGATCGGAGCTTCAAACTCGTCCTTAACCTACCTAGCAATCAGCTGTGAGTCGGTGAAGACCTTCAGGTTGTTTATGTCAAGTTTTTTGACGATTTTTAAGCCGACTAGGAGTGTTTCATATTCAGCTTGATTATTTGAAGCTTTGAAATTGAATCAAAGGGTATATTCTGTTATAATCTCTTCAGAATTGATGAGGATGAGACCAGCTCCACTGCCCTGTGCATTAGATGCTCCATCAATATGTAGCACCTATGCTGATGTTAAGTCAGACTTGAGAGTTTCAACTGACTTTATTTGGTCATTGGATTCATCCTCTAGATTATTGTCAGGTATAGTATACTCGATGATGAAGTCGGTCAAAACTTGCACTTTCATCGATGGGCATGGGCGATATTGGATATCAAACTCATTGAGTTTTATTGTCCATTTTGTCATTCGATCTAAAGTATCAGATCGGTATAAAATTGTCTTCAATGGCTGGTCTGTCAAGACGACAATGAGATATGCTTGGAAGTATAGGCGAAGTCACTGCGATGATATGATTAGAGCATAGACCATCTTCTTCACCTTTGAATATCTTATTTCGATATTGTGAAGTATCTTGCTAGTGTAGTAGAGATCGATCGTTGAATTCAATTTTCATCCTCTTGGATGAGTACCAAACTAACTGCTTCCATAGAAGTCGCCAAATAGAGATACAAAGTTTCTCTGATTTTTGATTTTGTGAGTAATGGTGAAGATGCCAAATATCGTTTTAGGTCTTCGAAGGACTATCGGCACTCATTTGACCATGTGAAGTTCTTTGCTTGTCTCAAGGTCTTAAAGAAGGACAAACATCTTTCTGTCGACCTTGAGATGAATCGATTGAGTGTGACGATCCTTCCATTAGATTGCTGTATCTTTTTTTTGAAATTTGGATGCTTCATATTGATGATAGCTTTTATCTTCTCGAGATTGGCTTCAATTCCTCGTTGTGACACAAGAAATCTAAAAAATTTTTCAGAAGTTATTCTGAATGCATACTTCGTCAGATTTGACTTCATCTGATGTCGTCGAAGTGTGTTGAAGGCTTCTTCCAGATCCCAAACATGATCAGAAGTTTGAGGACTTTTTATTAACATATCATCCACATAGACTTTTATATTTCTCTGATTTATCTTGAATATTTTATTGACTAGCCGTTGGTAAGTAGCTCCAGCATTCTTCAAACCGAAAGACATTACTTTATAACAGTAGATGCCTTTATCAGTTACGAAGGCTGTATGCTCTTTGTCTTTAGGTACCATCCAAATCTAATTATATCTAGCAAAGCCATCCATGAAGCTTAAGAGTCAGTGTTTCGAAGTCGCATCAACTAGTTGATCAATTTTTGATAAAGAAAAATAGTCCTTCAAATAGGCTTCATTTAGATTTGTATAGTCAATGTAGATTCTCCATTTTCTATTGGTTTTTCTCACCATTACTATATTGGTGAGCCAATCAGGATAATTAGCTTCTTTGATGAAATTAATCGTGAGGAGCTTGTCGACTTCTTCGTCAATGATCTTCTTGTGGGAAAAATTCAGTGCAGGGGTAAAATGGTAATTTTAAAATTTTTTCAAAATTATGATTTTACAGCAAAAAAATATTAATTAATCTAATTAATTAACAAAAGTTTACTCTATACTAGGATCTAAATATGATATATAGCATGCATTCATTTAAATTTAAATTTTAAATTCAAACAATAAACACTTTACTGTAATGTTTCAGAACATAATACCTTTGTGCGGGTAGTAGATTGCCGCAATCTGATCACCGTCAGAAGAGTCTGATCGTTGCGATGCAGCCACACAGTGTGTCTGGCCTCAACGGATCGTCCACATGAAACTTTCGATTTGATCGACTCCTCACGAGTGCTAGCTCGTTGTAGAGCCCTTTTGACGGTCGATGCTGATCGAACTCCTTCGATCAATGTCTGTCGATTCTTCGGATGCTCCAGATCGTCAACAGACATACTTGAGAGGATGTTGAATATTTTTCTAAGATTTTGTGGGCTCACGACACTCGTAGCTCACTTTCTCTCTTCCCGAACCCCAAGCTAAAACTCTAAGAAACTCACCAGAAACTTTGTACCCACTTTTCTTTCTTTTTTTTCTTTTTCTCTTGGAAGGATATGGACTTCCTTCTCACGCACAAGACTTCTCACGCTCCAAAATTTTTTTTTCAAAAATCTTCTTCTTGCACGCCCCACTCTTCTCCTCCTTTTATAACAACGTCAAACGTCTTATCCAAAAGAAAGGATAAAGATGAGTAATTGCACATTTGAATTCAAATCAAATTTTCAATTCAAATGGATACCAACTCATCCCTTATCCACTAAAGGTATGAGGCGTGGCTTAAATTGTGCATAGAGTGATTTCATGAAAAACTTTTTCTCATGTAATAAATGGGACGTAAAAAAAGGGATAAGGTACAAAGATTGATTGTTCATTCAAATTCAAACTTTATTTTGAATTTGAATGGCCAACCAATCATCCTTATCCATTCATATGGCACATTAAAGTGGGGCGTGGAGAGGGCTTGGCATGAGGAAATAATTCATGAGAAGTTCCTTGTCATGAATTCAAATGGGTGCAATGGAAGTGAGGTGGCGCATGGAGATTGGGTCAAGGTGGTTTAATTATTTAAACCAACCTAATTGAACCAAATAATTTAGGTCCAATTAGACTAATTTAAATTTAACTAAATTAGGCTTAATTAGGCTCAATAAAATTCTAATCAAATCAGGAATTGACTAAGCCCAACCCTTGATCAAATCAGGGACCAAACCATCTCGACGATTAGGTCAACTCTTAACCTAATCGGGACAAACCCAACTAAATCCAGTTCAATTGGACTTAATCCAAAAATAATTACTCAATCAAATTGAGTTAATTAGCGATCAAATCACTAATTAAATCTCTCATAAATACTGAGTCCAAATCCGATGGACAATCGGGCATCAGAATTCATCGATATGTAATCCTGACCGAAAAGTCCCAACCAGTGGGACTCTTGACCCCGATACCCATAATGTGTGAAACTCGTGATCAGAGAATCCTGATTCTCGATCACTGAGTTCCAAATATGTAGAATTCTACATCAGCCATTAGATCAGATAGGAACCTCTAATGTGTGTGACCCTGCAGGTTCGAACTTAAGTCGGTAGTACAGGAACCAATTTCTGTACTAATCGAAGTGACCATCTAGCAATGGTATCCGATATCCGGATAGATTGAAGAGTCGCAATCGCAATACTCAGAACCTACATGAATATGGTTACTGTATAATTCATCCTTTTGACCTTTGTGTTTAGGACGACTCAGGGTTAAACTGTCAACCCTGATCAGATCATCCGAATCATGCTCAACTCAAACACTCCTGTAACTCCTCACAAGGACTACCCTGGCCAAGGTTTTGCTAAATTAAAACATGACTGTACATAGCTCTTAAACTAGAGTGGTCAATCCCATCTTGACACATGCACCGATAAGTCAAGTACTTGACTACACCCAGCAGCCTTCCGTCACTGAATTAGAAATTCAGGTAGTCCAGTGCCTAAGTGCAATGAGTTGCTTGCAAGTCACCGTGGCGGTCTCAGGTCGGAGGGATATTTATACCCATATTCTATCGGAGCAAATTTTGACAGCAGAAATAGCTCTGGAGTCGGTCACGTTCAGTGCAGATGTACCCTTACATCTCACTTGTATGCCATACCAGTATCTCCACACTCATTGGTTAAGAGGACAACCAACCTATATGGCACACAACGACCTATGCTTGATAAATGTTGTCGTCTTTGGTAACAACGTATCATTTGGTCAAGAACAGATTTAAGGACTAAACGACAAATCCTCCTTTGTCGAGTCTAAATAGTCCTAAGGACTTCACCACAACATAGGAGTTCATTAGAAGATGAAACATTTTATGATGAAAAATATCAAAATAATTTTTATTAATTCATAATTCATGTACATATACAAAAATGAGCACAACCGTCAACAGACTGATGATTGGCTTTGGGACACTATTCCCAACAATCTCCCACTTGGCCTAAAGCCAATCGGTGCAGTATCTAATACCCATCTTCAACTTGTAGTTGTCGAACTCCTTCATCGCAATGGCTTTAGTGAATGGGTCGGCCAGGTTCTCCTTTCCGTCAATCTTTTGAAGATCGACGTCACCTCGATCCATAATTTTTCGGATGAGATGGTAGCGGCGCAGAATATGCTTCGTCCGCTAGTGTGCCTTTGGTTCCTTCACTTGAGCAATGGCTCCAGAGCTGTCATAGTAGAGCAGAGCTGGACCAACAAGGGAGGGTGCTACTCCGAGCTCGGTGATGAATTTTCTCAGCCACACCGCTTCTTTGACAGCATTTGATGCAGCGACATACTCCGCCTCGTAAACTGAATCAGCCACTATGTGCTGCTTGGAACTTTTCCAGCAGATAGCCCCACCATTAAGGGTAAAAATAAATTCTGACACACTTTTGCTATCATCGTGATCAGACTGAAAACTAGAGTCTGTAAACCCTATAAGTCTCAATTCTGATTCATCATAAACAAACCACTGGTCCTTAGTATTTCTTAAATACTTCAGGATGGTTTTAACAACCTTCCAGTGATTCTCTCCTGGATCAGATTGGCATCTACTCACTACCCCTAGTGAGTATGCCACATCTGATCGTGTACATGTCATGGCGTACATGATAGATCTCACTGCCGAAGCATATGGAATCCTCCCCATACGCTCTCTCTCTTGAGGTGTTGTCGGACAATCCCTCTTCGAGAGAGAAATTTTATGGCCTATCGGAAGATAGCCTTTCTTAGAATTCTCCATGCTGAATCTCTTCAGCATAGTATCAATGTACGTGGACTGAGATAAACCAAGCAACCTTTTAGATCTATCCCTATAGATCCTCATCCCTAGGATGTAGGAAGCTTCTCCCAGATCCTTCATGGAGAACTGTGACAACAGCCAAATCTTTATTCTCTGTAATGCAGGGACATCATTCCTGATTAAGAGAATGTCATCCACATACAATACAAGAAATACTACTACTGGACCATTAGCCCACTTATAAATGCAGGGCTCTTCTCCGTTCTTAACGAAGCCATACATCTTGATCGTCTTATCAAAATGTATGTTCCAACTCCGTGATGCCTGCTTAAGTCCATAAATGGACCTCTGTAGCCTGCACACCTTAGACTCATCTGTGGACGTGAATCCTTCAGGTTGTATCATATACACCTCTTCGTCCAGCTCTCCATTTAGGAAAGCTGTCTTTACATCCATCTGTCAGATTTCATAGTCCAGATGGGCAGCTATCGCAAGCATAATCCGAATGGATTTGAGCATTGCCACAGGAGAAAACGTCTCGTCGTAGTCTATACCATAACGTTGATGATATCACTTGGCAACCAGACGGGCTTTATAGGTTTCAACATTTTCGTCTGCACCCCTCTTCCTCTTGAAGACCCACTTACAACCTATGGGTTTTACTCCTTCGGATGGGTCAACCAATGTCCACACATCGTTGACCTTTATGGACTCCATTTCGGATTTCATGACCTCTAGCTATTTCTCAGAGTCGGATCTCTGCATTGCATCCATGTAAGTGATCGGATCCTCATCATTTTCATCAAGTTCGATAGGATCATCATCCCGGATCAAAAAACTATAGTATCTGTCCGGTTGACGTAGTACTCTATCAGATCGCCTTAAGGGTGCTTGAACAATGGGCTCCGGATCTGATTTAATCAAATCCGGTTCAAGTTCAGCAACTTGTGTCGATTTTTTCACCTGTCGAACTTCGTCAAGTTCGACCTTAGAGGCAACAGTCCCTTCACCAAGGAACTCCTTTTCTAAAAAGATTGCCTTAAGGCTGATGAACACTTTTTGCTCATCAGCTAGGTAGAAGTAATATCCTTTGGTCTCTTTTGGGTATCCTATAAAATTACACTTGTCAGACCTAGATCCAAGCTTGTCCGTAATTAAACGTTTAACATAAGCCGGACACCTCCAAACCCTAAGGTGCGAGAGTACTGGCTTACGTCCTATCCATATCTCATATGGCGTTTTGGTTACAGACTTACTCGAAACTCTATTTAGAAGGTAACAAGCCGATTCGAGCGCATATCCCCAGAGAAAGATCGACAGACCAGCAAACCCCATCATGGATTGAACCATATCCAACAAGGTCCGATTCCTCTTTTCAGATACACCATTATGTTGTGATGTTTCAGGAGGAGTCCACTGAGAGAGAATCCCATTCTCCCCAAGATATGTCAGAAAATCATTGGAAAGGTATTCACATTCTCGATCAGATCGAAGAGTTTTAATACACTTTTCAGTTTATTTTTCTACCTCATTTCGGAATAGTTTGAACATTTCAAACGACTCCGACTTATGCTTCATTAAATAGACATACCCATACCTTGATAGGTCGTCCGTGAAGGTTATGAAGTAGAAATATCCACCTCTTGTACTTGAGCTCATGGATCCACATACATCAGAATGTACCAGAGCCAAGAGTTCACTGGCTCGCTCACCTTTTTCAGTAAAAGGTGACTTGGTTATTTTACCAAGAAGACAGGACTCACAGGTTGGAAGTGATTCACAATCACCTACTTCAAGAATTCCTTCTTGAGCCAACCTGTTTATCCTGTTCTTATTAATATGACCTAGCCTACAGTGCTAAAGATAGACTTCTGACACATTATCTATTCTAGGGTATTTACCGGAGGTTTGAACCATATTAATAGGTTGTGATAGAAAGTAAATTCCATTATTAAGTTGTCCAACAAACATTGTAACACCATTCAAAATGATATTGCATACGTTTCTTTTTATTAAAAATTGATAACCGTTCATGGCCAAAAGGCCTACAGAAATAATATTTAATAAAAAGCTTGGACAATAATAACATTCACTCAGAATTACGTTTCGAGAATTGATTACAAGGTTCATGATTCCTAATGCTAGAACTGAAACTTTGCTTCCATCTCCAACGTTCAGGAACCTCTCGCCTTCATCAAATCTCCTACTGACCTGCAGACCCTGCATCGAATTGCAAATATGATAAGGACTTCTGGTATCTAATATCCAGGCAGTAGTATCACAAATGAAAAAGTTACAAGGTGTTATCATATAAGTACCTTGTTTTTTCTTTCGCCTGTTCGAGTCCAGGGAGGCAATGCATAGAGGACAATTCCTCTTCCAGTGCCCCTGCTTCTTACAAAAGAAGCACTCCGCCTGGCTCTGATCGGGCTTGCGCTTCTTGATCTGACCCTGTGCAGACGTCCCAGCATGCAGCTGCACCTTCTTATTCTTCTTCTTCTTGTTCTTCTTCTTCCCTTTCTTAAAGGGTCGACGGCCAGAAGAAGACCCTCCCACAACATTCACCGACTCCTTATGGAGCTGGTGATCCTTCTCAAAGTTCTGCAGCAACCCTAACAAGCCGTGGTAGTTTACTGCAGGCTTTGTCATCCGAAAATGAGTAAGAAAGGGGAGGAAGGACTTGGGCAATGAATTAAGGATCGCATCTTTACCGAGCTGCTCGTGCAAGGGAAAGCCCAGTTTACTTAGGCGCTCAATCATTTCGATCATGTACAGTACATGATCAGTGACTGAGGCTCCATCCCTCATCCGAGCATTGAAAATGGCACAACTAATTTTGTGTCTTTCAACGTCGTCAGGCATGCCAAAGGAGTCGTTCAACAATTGAAGCATCTCCTGAGGCTGGGCATTCTCGAACCTGCAGCTGAACTCATCATTCATTGCCGCCAACATTATGCATCGAACAGTGGTGTGGTCGTTGAGCCACTTTTGATAAGTGTCTCGAACCATCCCTCTAACATTCGGGACTAGCTCCTTAGGTGCCAGATCCGTTACTACATAAAGGATCCGCTCATGCTCAAGGATGATTTTTAATTTTCGATACCAGCTATCGAAATTAGGTCCCATGAGCTTGTCATTATCTAATAATGACCGGAGGGACAGGGTAGTGGCCATAGCTGCATAAAGAAAAACCAGACCTCTATTAGTACATAAATTATAAATACTAAAGACTTGGACTTTAGTCTAAAGTTTCTCTCAATATTTTTACGAACTGGTAGCCTCAACCTCCAATTCGAGGAATTACTTTAATTCCTTAGTGGGTACTAGAATTCACACAGACTACGCACGAGCTCAACTTTGGTTGGTCAACCCATGTGCATCTATGGGTAGGTTCATAACCAGTTGTTTCTCTAAACAACTTCTAGTAATTGATTTTGCCCCAGAACCTAATCAGTAGGCTTTGGCCTCCACTGAAAAGATCTAGTTAGGTCCAACCATTAACATGATTTGATTTGGTGAATCGAACCAATGAATGATTAGGCCTGACTTTAGCCGGCCAACCTGATCACCATCAGAAAGACTCAAACCAAATTATCATATTATGAATGATAATTTCATTAGTCAATAAGCACCAGGCCTTTGGGCCTCCAATGATTATTAAACTAATGGACTCATTATCACTCACTTAATGGGAGGCTATGACTTAGTTATCAATATAACTTAATCATTTTTAGGGACCTAATAATTTTTGAGGATTTTATTAAAAGATAGATGAGAAAAAAATATCCTGCCAATTTCAATCCTCCCACTGACTTCACCAAGTCAGATTAAAAAAAAAGATTTAATTAAAGCTGGCATTAGGAGCACCCAAATCAGTCAAACTGATTTACCTAATGACATGGATGAGCCCTAATCACCAAGTGATCTAATCAAAATCTAATTCACCAGGTTGGCCAGGTAAGTGAGATCAGTGGTGGGGATATGCCATTAACTCATCAGAGATCGAATCACTGCGAGTAGCTCCCGCTTAAAAACCACTGGTCAAACTGTCAAACTTACCTTAGACACCAACCGGTTCATTAGTTTTAATTTGATCAACTTAGTAAATTGGGTTCCACCGCATAGCCATGAATTAAGTCTATCTTGGTCTAGTTAAAGACATGAACCCATTCAACTACAACTATTGGAGTTGAGTCTAGAGTATCCTTGACCTAATCTAATTCAACTTTTGATTAGATTTGACCAATTACTCTAATTTAGTCTATTTCTTTAAGCTAACCTTAAGTCTAACCCAATTATGGATCTAATCCATCTAACCCATTGACCCACAAGTTTATGCAATTATCTTAGGTCTTAATTCACAATTCTAGACCTACTAGACAACACTTAATTCTTTTAATTAAGTATTTGGGCTGATGGGTCAGGGTTTGGTATTTCGAAAATAATTTTTAAATTTGAAAGGTTTTATTTTCTGTTCACCAAATATGTTGACTCATTTCACAAATAGATCAGCACATTTCATAAATAGCAATCCTATTGCTAATTACATAACAGAAAATAACTCAATCAAAATAAATCATGAATATTCCTTTAGATCTAATGTAACACATTCATGATAAATTTCACAATTGAACCTTTACAACTAATTCCTTTCACTGCTTCATCTGCATGGGATATAATTGCAGTGGTACCCCTACCGCCATAGAAAACCCCATCGAATGAAGGAGAGAGCCTTTAAACCCTACTTTTCTCCTATGACCGGATGGCCATGGCAACCAACCCAATTCGATTACTTGCTACTTGGATTAAATATATCTAAATATATCAATTTCAAAATTTAAATTTCAAATTTTAAATTTTAAATTTTAAATTTTGAATTTCAAATTTTAAACAAATTTCAAATTTTAAATTTTCAAAATTTTAAATTTCAAATTTTGAATTTTAAATTTTGAATTTCAAATTTGAAATTTTAACCAAATTTCAAATTTCAAATTTCAAATTTTAAATTTTTGAATTTTGAATTTTGAATTTTGAATTGCAAATTTTAAAATTCAAATTTCAAATTTTGAATTTTAAATTTTTGAATTTTGAATTTCGAACAACTTTCAAAATTTAAATTTTAAATTTTAAATTTTAAATTTTAAATTTAAACTTTTAGTTTACAACTTAATCTATGCATGCAAATATATATATCATATCTAAGAACCCGCTCTGATACCATTTATGGAAAAAATTTAGTGCAGGGGTAAAATGGTAATTTTAAAACTTTTTCAAAATTATGATTTTATAATGAAAAAATATTAATTAATCTAATTAATTAACATAAATTTATCCTACACTAGGATCTAAATATGATATATAGCATGCATTCATTTAAATTTGAATTTCAAATTCAAACAGTAAATACTTTACTGTAATGTGTTCAGAACACAATATCTTTGTGCGGATAGTAAATCACCACAATCTGATCACCGTCGGAAGAGTTTGATCATTGCAATACAGCCACACAGTATGTCTGGCCTCTGCGGATCTTCCACACGAAGCTTTCGGTCTGATCGACTCCTCACGAGTGCTAGCTCGTTGTAGAGCCCTTTTGATGATCGATGCTGATCGAACTCCTTCGATCGATGTCTGTCGATTCTTCGGATGCTCTGGATTGACAACAGACATGCTTGAGAGGATGTTGAAGATTTTTTTAAGATTTTTTGGGCTTACGACACTCGTAGCTCATTTTCTCTCTTCCCGAACCCCAGGCTAAAACTCTAGGGAACTCACCGAAAAACTTGCACCCACTTTTCTTTCTTTTTCTCTTGAAAGGATATGGACTTCTTTCTCGCGCACAAGACTTCTCACGTCCCAAAATTTTTCTTCAAAAATCTTCTTCTTGCACGCCCCACTCTTCTCCTCCTTTTATAACAACGTCAAACGTCTTATCCAAAAGAAAGGATAAAGATGAGTAATTACACATTTGAATTCAAATCAAATTTTGAATTCAAATGGACACCAACTCATCCCTTATCCACTAAAGGCATGAGGCATGGCTTAAATTGTGCATGGTGTGATTTCATGAAAAATCTTTTCTCATGTAATAAATGGGATGTAAAAAAAGGGATAAGGTGCAAAGATTGATTGCCTATTCAAATTCAAACTTTATTTTGAATTTGAATGGCCAACCAATCATCCTTATCCATTCATATGGCACATTAAAGTGGGGCGTGGAGAGGGCTTGGCGTGAGAAAATACTTCATGAGAAGTTCCTTCTCATGAATTCAAATGGGTGCAATGGAAGTGAGGTGGCACATGAAGATTGGGTCAAGGTGGTTTAATTATTTAAACCAACCTAATTGAACCAAATAATTTAGGTCCAATTAGACTAATTTAAATCCAACTAAATTAGGCTTAATTAGGCTCAATAAAATCCTAATCAAATCAAGAATTGACTAAGTCCAATCTCTGATCAAATCAGGGACCAAACCATCTCGATGATTAGGTCAACTCTTAACCTAATCGGGTCAAATCCAACTGAATCCAATTCAATTGGACTTGATCCAAAAATAATTACTCAATCAAATTAAGTTAATTAGTGATCAAATCACTAATTAAACCTCTCATAAATACTAAGTCCAAATTCGATGGGCAATCGGGCATCAGAATTCATCGATATGTAACCCTAATCGAAAAGTCCCAATCAGTGGGACTCTTGACTCCGGTACCCATAATGTGTGAAACTCGTGATCAGAGAATCCTGATTCTCGATCACTGAGTCTCAAACATGTAGGATTCTACATCAGCCATCAGATCAGATAGGAACCTCTAATGTGTGTGACCTCGCAGGTTCGAACCTAAGCCGGTAGCACACGAACCAATTCCTGTACTAATCGAAGTGACCATCTAGCAATGGTACCCGATGTTCGGATAGGTCGAAGAGTCACAATTGTAACACTCAGAACCTACATGAATATGGTTACTGTATAATTCATCCTTTTGACCCCTATGTTTAGGATGACTCAGGGTTAAACTGTCAATCCTGATCAGATCATCCGAATCGTGCTCAACTCAAACACTCCTGTGACTCCTCACAAGGACTACCCTGGTCAAGATTTTGCTAAATTGAAACACGACTGTACACAGCTCCTAAACTGGAGTGGTCAATCCCATCTTGACACACGCACCGACAAGTCAAGTACTTGACTACACCCAGCAGCCTTCCGTCACTGAACTAGAAATTTAGGTAGTCCAGTGCCTAAGTGCAGTGAGTTGCTTGCAAGTCACCGTGGCGGTCTCAGATCAGAGGGATATTTATACCCATATTCCATCAGAGCAAATCTTGACAGCAGAAATAGCTCCGGAGTCGGTCACGTTCAGTGCAGATGTACCCTTACATCTCACCTGTATGCCATACCAGTATCTCCACACTCATTGGTTAAGAAGACAACCAACCTATATGGCACACAACGACCTATGCTTGATAAATATTGTCGTCTTTGGTAACAACGTATCATTTGGTCGCGAACAGATTTAAGGACTAAACGATAAATCCTCCTTTGTCGAGTCTAAATAGTCCCAAGGACTTCACCGCAACATAAGAGTTCATTAGAAGATGAAATATTTTGTGATGAAAAATACCAAAATAATTTTTATTAATTCATAATTCATGTACATATACAAAAATGAGCACAACCGTCAACAGACTGATGATTGACTTTGGGACACTATTCCCAACACTTCTGCCTTTCAGGAACAAAAGGTCTTTTCTTTTGTTTCATCGGCTTAACTTTTGGATCAATGTTTAGCTGATGGATTATTATCTCTGGAGAGATACCTGGTATATCAGTAGTTGATCAAGCAAAAATATCAATGTTTGTTCTTAGTAGATTTATTAGTTATTACCGTTCTGGATCAGGCAACTGCGATCCAATTTAGACCATCTTCTCAGGATCTTCTTATTTTAGTGGGATGAAAATCAATTGCTTGGCTGGTTCACCCCTTTCTTTATTTTCTCTTTGATCTAATTTATCAATGGACAAAGGGTCTTCAGATTGATTATTCTGTGTAGAGATCAGGAAACAGCGTCGGATAAGTTATTGATCTCCATGCATCTCTCTGACTCCATTTCTTGTTGGAAATCGAACTAATAGATGATATGTTGAGACTACTGCTCTTAAGACGTTAAGTCCAAGTCATCCGAGTATGGCATTATAAGCCGAAGGAACTCAGATAATCATGAATGTTAAGAGAACAGTACTCTGTCGTGGATCTATTCCGATAGTTAATGGGAGAGTAATTTTTTCTTCCTCGGTAATTGTATCTCCAATGAAACTGACTAATAGCGTTAAGACTCTTCTAAATCGATTAGTCGGTAGTTACATTCGAGAGAAAGTCGAGTAAAACAGAACTTTTATTGAGCTTTTATTATCAAGTAGAATTCTTTTACACCATAATTTGCTATCGTTGCTGAGACAATGACAGCATTATCATGGGAAGTTTGAATTTTCTAAATATTATCTTTTGCAAAAGTAATTACATTATCGAGTCGTCGTTTCTTCGTCGACTCTTCTTCGACAGTTGCCCTCCAGTTCTTTGATTGTCCGGAGATCATATTGATTACTCCAACCATTGATCGATTGTTGATTGTCTCCTCAACTTGTGGCTGAGGTTATTGGTCGATGGGAGGTTGAGTTAGGTGATCGCATCAGAATTTTTCGAGGTAGTCTTATCGAATCAAGGCTTCTATCTCGTTCTCGAGCTGGATATACTGTTCGATATCATGATCGTGATTACGATGGAACCGACAGTACTTCTTCCTATCACGGCTCCTCATGGTGCTTTCATTGATGGGGGGCGTTGTAAATACTCCTCTCTTTCGATCTTCATCAAGATCTGTGCATGGGGAGTAGAAAGAGGAGTCTAGGAGTCATACCTGTCATAGTTGTTCGATTTTGAACTCCGTCGTCGAAGTGAAGCTCACTTATTGGTAACTGGCTGACTTGATTCAGTCGGAGCTTCACTCTTCTTCTGTTTCTTCTTCTAACCTTTTCTGTCTGTCTGGCATCGGTCAGAAGCAGCTTCATCCGCACGAATATACTTGTATGCGTGCTTTAAAAGTTTAGCATAGGTCTGAGAAAGAGTTTTATCTAAAGAATAGATGAATCTGGATCTCCTTAGATCTCTCTTTATTGTCAATATAGTCATATCTTCATTAAGGTCCCTGATCTCAAGTGTGGCCGCATTAAATCGAGCCATAAAAGCTCTCAAAGTCTCTATCTCACCTTGTTTAATAGAGAAGAGACTGTCTGATATCCGTGGTGGCCTTCGGCTAGTGCTGAAGTAGGTCATGAAAGATTGTTCGAGCTGCTCAAAGGAGTTAATGCTCTCCGACTGAAGTCCAGAATACTAGGCTCGAGCAGCCTTCCGAATAGTTACCGAAAAGTCGATGCATAAGAGAATGTCAGTTGCCCCCTGGATCATCATGAGAGCCTTATAGCTCTTCAAATGATTGATCGAATCGATGGAGCTGTCATATAGCTCCATCTGTGGCATCTTGAACCGAAATGGAATCGGTTCGTCTAGGATGCGTTGAGAGAGAGGTTGGGCAGTGTGGAAGTAGTAGTCATTGGAGGATTTTCGATCTTCCACCTAAAGTTGGGCAAGCTGGCGGTCAATCTCTTTGAACTTGCATTCGTAGTCGTCAAGCCGCTATTGCTGGAAAACTCCTGAGATAAGACCCCCTGAAGAACTTGAAGATGGAGAGGCAGAATGTGTTCGCGGCCTTTTCTCCTTCCTGATACTATGTGCACAAGAAGGAGAGTAAGAATGCCGCAAATGATGGATGGCACGGTGGGAGTGCCATGAACGTGGCTATCCATCTCGATGAGAGTGTCGAGACGGTCATCATTCTGGAGAAGAGGAGGGTGAACGCCGTGGTGGATGATGGCTGTGCCTAGATGGCACTGACTGAGCTACCGACTCCTCCGTCAATAGTAGCTGTTGCTGTTGAGTTTACTACTGCTGGAGATTTTGAACTGCCTCCATTAGTACCTTCATTTGGTGCATAAGTGCAGTAATTTGTGCGTTCGTAGTAACTACATAATGTAAAGAACTGGGCTCTACCACTGGAGGTAGGAGAGAAATATTTTTTCGATGGAAAGACTGCCTCGCTAATCCTGTCGAGTGTTGAGCTCTGATTTTTGACATGGTTGTTTGTATTCTCTCCCTACCTAGCGTGCTAATCTGTTGTGGCCAATCTCTTGTTGTATCCGTCGTCAGAGAAGAGCACCTACAAAAGAAGTCCTCACTGATCAAAATTATGTCCGATGGAGACCCTCTGATGCTTAAGTCAGTAGAGAGTGGTGAATAACAGATGAAGAATATTTGAATTGACAGAGTTTTAGTCCAGAATTGTCTTACCAATACTGTTCGTTTATCTCTCTTTTATAGATAATTCAGATGTAATCGTCGAGCACGTGGTCTCGCTTTTTATGACACTAAATTATCGGACCATAATCATAGAGTTAATGGGCTGTTTATGCCCACTAATGACTGTAATACATATTTGATAATCATTTATAATGGTTAGATATGTAGGTTCTGCATATTCCGATCTTATGTGATCGTGGAAAGATAAGCCGACTATATATCGGTAACTGTAGTAGGTCAGTAGTCGTGGAGATCCGAATGAGTATCGATCGGTAACTCTGATATGTCGATGATTTTCGATCAGAGATTAACCAAATTGTCCGTTGTTGGTTGATAATAGCCGACTGTCAGTCGGTCAACTGATTAGTAGTCGAAGTATTGTGTTTATAAGGCCGATGTAGAGTTGGAGTCAGGAATTGATTGACTTGTTCCAACAATATATATAAATTTCTTAGCGGTCATTGGTCGTGTATGTTATCACTTACCACCCATGCGCCTCAAAAAACTATGAACTAGAACAAAAAGTTATTGTCCGATAGCATCGGCTAAATTTTGCTAGAGGTAGACTATATTTTTTTAATAAAAAAATAAGAACTATATTTAGTGATGAGTAGAAGTTATACAAAATAGGAATAATCTTGTTTTTTGAATGTCTTTTCCATCTTTAGGGTTCTGCCAAATCACCCATCGCCATCTAATTAGAATTTTTTTTTTTTTGCTTTTGGAAAAGAAAAAAAAAAAGGATAAGGAGAGAGAACAAATGCTATAACTTTGTTGGATAGTTACTAAATATGCTACCAAGTTAATTTGCATCATACAAAGAAATGACCTATTTTCTTTTCCATATATATATATATATTGGTGTCAAGCATGATGAGTAGAGGTTTTTATCAGGAGCAAAAAGAGAGCAAGTAGAGTATGATCAGTGCTACCAAGACATAGGACAATCTCTTGGTGATTCGTGTACATGCAAATGATCATCTGAGCTATGTCCTACTATCAAGCTTCCTTTCTAAAACCTCAAAATTATTAAAAATCAAATGGCATGCCATGACCCTTTCTTCAAAAGAAAAGAAAAAGGGCATGTCTTTGAAGTGAAGATTTTCTGCTAGCAACTTTTTGTGAATGCATGGAAAGTGATCTTTTATTTGCTTATTTAGCGATATTTTCACTATTTGGACATCTCTGGAGATCTAAATTTCAAGAGTAGAACCTTTTCAAATTGAGATGCAATCTTAGGCTTGAGTTTGCCCACTTATATATTGAGTAAAGTCCTTACAGAACATATGAGTTGCTAATATCCCTATAGATGGGCCAACCTATATAACCATGCAAAATTGACAGCATCTTGTCTGCAGAGGTTCGGTGGCATGGTGGTTACCGTTAAAGGTATCTCAATTATACTTGCAATGCTTCGCATTATATTTTTTTTGGAGGAACTTAATTTGCATTATATTTTTAATATCCTTTCACATTGATTTCTCCCACTAATTGGTCATTCTATGTTTTTGTCCACCTATATGAACTCTTCTGTATTGTTACTCCCTTAATTCCATCATTTCGACTCTATTCTGAATTTTGATCTTAATACCATTATTCTCATCATACCCTTGCTATAAAGAGAAAGCAATACAAAGTACATGCATTTTAAAAATTGACATTCTATATCCAAAATCTCAATCCAACTATGGAGTTCAGAATAAATATAACAATGATGAATGAAAAAAAGAAAAAATTTTTGAGCTAGACAAAGAGTAGATATTGCCAAATGGATCAAAGCCGTTATATCTAATAAGAGTTTAAAGAGAGAAGAACCTCATTTTTTCCGATAATTAGTGGGATGTGCTGGGGTTCCCATGACCCTAAAGCATGCCAGTGGAGAAAGATCCTTTTTTAAATGGCATCAAATCAGTTTCACCTCTTTTTCCAAACCGTGCATTGCTCTCTCTCCTCCTTTCAATGCTGTCTCCACCGGCATAGCCGATAGCCCCCACAATGCCATTCCAATCATCCAGCTCTCTCTTTAATGAAAGTTCTAATTATTGCCTGTATTTTTGTGTGCTTTTAAACATGTAGCCAGGGTGGTGGTGGTGATGGTGGTGCTGCTGCTACTAATGCTTCTATAAATACATATAGATCCGAAAAATAATAAGCATAGCTTATTAACCTTGTACAATTTCATCCCAGACTATGGTAACATGCCGCATGCAGCCTCGATCACAGCTATAGGTTCAATTATCCAAGCTAGGGGACCACGAGCACTTGTCAACCATGGTTTTCATCACATAATTCAAATGTTATTATCTCAAAAATCACATAATCATGATAGGGTGGACGTTCCAGCCAAGATACTAATAAGATCCTATATGATAGGTGATGATGTGATATCTGCCAGCACAAATATGATAGGTTATGAACAATCATTAGAATGTGCCATCTTTATATACCTCATTCTTGTCATGATGTTGCTATATCTCCATATATGAGCTCACCCCTTGAATCATATAATCAAAAAACTAAACCTGGAAGCACGAATTAATTGTTATCAGTAAATGTTCATATCAGAATTTTCAGCTCTAACAATATAGAAATTTTATATAATTTGTTTTGCTTAAGATGAGTGCTTTATCATCGATGGCAGTGTATGTGTGATACAGTGTACCTATGATCCCTACCAGTTTTGCCATTTATTATTTTAACCGGATATTTGTAAATATATTTCATTTTAGTAAAATACTTCAATTAACTCAGATTTACAATGAGTATTATGATTTTGGATCGAGAAGAAATATGAGATATGCTACTAGTTTGTGGGCAATTTTCACACGACATGATATTTATTGCTAGGCAAATCCTGCATTCACAACGGCCGATAAATTATTGATTCACCCCCTACATCTCCATACAATACCTCTGTATTGTTGATCTTAAAGCATTAGCGAATGATGGCATACTCTTATGCAAGGCTTCAACCGAGGGCTGACCAGCTGGTGGTGGAGTGGGATTTGACTATGGTGGTTAGTTGGATCCAGAGGTGGAGAGGAGCTATAGCTTCCAACTCACTCGATCGTGATATCTGCTCTTTGTTAGTAGGATGTGCTTCAACAGACATTAAGTACATCTATCGCAAGACGAACAACACCACTGATTGGGTTATGAATTATATTACTGATCATTATGGAGATGGTAGTTGGACTAACATATTTGTTTTACCGGTGTTTTTTCAGAATATTTTTTTTTTGATTTTTTGGATTGTGTTTATACTCGCATTTTATGCACCTCGCCCCCAAAAAAGGATGGCATATCAAGAGTAATTTTGTATATCTCCACCACCTTACCAATTCTCTCATGTATCTAAGACGGCCGGGGTGACAGTATAATACATTGGAGCTCGACCACTCACAAGGTGTTACATTTGCACTCAGAAAGGATTAGCAGAAAGTTGGAAGGTGGGGTTCTGATTGTATCTTTCATGCGAAAGAATGATTCATCTTCTTTCATAATTTTAATTATTGAAAATTGTTATCTTTCCAAGCTATTGTACCAGTACAGGCCACCAAGCTGATGTCCTGAAAGCTATGCAAGGTGTGATCCGATGGCTCAATCATTCCGTCGCGCCAAGGATACATTCCGGACCCACCCAAGGCGCTGCGTGGAGGTGGACTGGGCTCGGAGCTCATCAATCTGCGCCCATCGTAAAGCGGAGAGTGGGCGGGTGAGATCCACGGTCGCGTGCGCGAGGGACGCCATCTTATCCAATTCCAAGCACCCTTTTGCGAACCTCGCGTTCTGCTCGCTTGCCGAGTACTTTCGAAGAACAGCACTCTTGGTCACCACCGGGCGATGTCTCCTCCCCTAAACCCCGCCAAAACCCTCGGAGGAGGCCCAATACCCAGAACCCTCTTCTCTTCTCTCCTCCAACCAACTTTCAAATCCCCCTCCTCCATCTTCCTCTCCAACGGTCGAATTCCCCATGCCCTCCGAATCGCGTCCAAGCTCAACACCTCCCAAGATAGCAAGAGCCGAGCGCCTCCCGATGACAACAACAGTAAGAAGAAGAAGAAGAGGATCGTCGTCTTCGGATCCGCCCCGCCCGTGTCGGAAGAGGGCAACGGCGTTGCTGGAAATGGAGAGGGAAAGAGGGCTCCGGCCGGTGTTCCTTTGTGGGGGTTCTTCAAAAGGATGCCCAAGAAGGTTTTGGCGGCGCTTTCCAACCTCCCATTGGCGATCGGGGAGATGTTCGCCATCGCAGCTCTAATGGCGTTGGGTATGTGCAAAGAACATGAAGCTCTCTGTTTTTTTAGTAGGTCGAAGAAAGATGTCTTCTTTTCTAGTGCTTTAAGGTTTTATTCCTTTGTTATGAATGTAGTTTCTTTCATTGGCAAGGTGAAATGAACAAATCGTTATCAATTCAGCGCGCAATGGTTTCTAAGTAACACAAAATCATAAGAGTTCTTTCTAGATGCAGTAGAAACTCAATACACCTCAGTACTTTTCATGCCCCTGATAAACTTCTCAGAAGAAAGTAATTGGCTGCTTTTGGATCACTGCTATATGTACAACAATTTTCCACATTTGATTGTGTTGATTAGCAATAAAACAAGCTCAAAAAAGGATGGATGTGCCTCACAAAAGAACAAGTGCTGACAAAGGGAAAGCTAGAAAAATGTATGCCATTTCTCTTGTCGAAGCAGTAGGTCTCTCTGTCTCAGCACGAAAAAAAATTGTGAATATGGGGTACAAGGCTAAATTGTTGGATAGTTTATTGAATACTTTGTCCAATGTAACCAAAATGATCTGCAGTTGAAGTGTGTACATGATTGATATGGCCAACTCAATAAAGTGTGGATGAAGCTAGAGAAGTGCTTGATGCTTAAGCTATCCCAGGTCTCCTTTAGTTGCAAGTTCACTGTTCAATGGACTAAATGGCAAGTAGTTTGATGTTTCATTCTGTCTCTGATTCAAGAGTAAAATTTTTGGGATCTTTCTATTTTAAGTTTTGTCAAATGGAACATGTATCAAATGGAACGTACCTTCTGTTGACTTTCCATTATGAAGAAGAGCTGTTTTTCTTTCTTTCTTTCCTTAATGAATCCTCCACTCTTTGTGATTTACTCATTTTGGGTTCCACTGATGGCGATCTTCCCTACCCTAGATTATTCAGATATCGAACCTCTGGGATCCCTAGTGTCTGTCAAGTACCTTGAGACTTGCAATCTAGGAATCAGGATGACCCCACTTCTATCTTTTAAAATACAACAACAAAATTACAACTGAGTGGCCAAACAACACTATTTTGCTGAACATTTGGATGAACCATAATATTATTATTTACAAGAGTTGCAATATGCACGTTATTTGCTGATGTAAGAAAAATAGCAAAGAGGGCCAATTGGTTCACTTCTGTGTTTTTCTTTCTTTCTTTCTTTTTAATGTAAAGGCTAATGGCTGGTTGCATGAAATTTTTTTATTTGATAAATATGTTTCTTTAGATTTTCAATGGTTGTGAGTGGTCCTGTTGCGACATTGATCAATAGCCGCTTACACATGGTTATGAGAAATGATCCTTTTCTAACCACTGGTAATACACAATGGGCATGGTAGTGACACTCATTTGCTGTTTCTTTTGCATTCATCTTAATTACGGCATCAACCATGATCATATCTCATATTACGGTATTGGCTTTACCTTATACTGAAGGTCATATTTTCCATCATCACAGGATCTAAAAATCAGTTATGACAACTTCCATCTATATTTTTTTGAGACCCAAACACCTTTTAAAAGCTCCGGTGCATCACTAATTGGGATATGAGCTATCATGAGCACAAAGCATGACAGGACTAAACTCATAGAGAACACCTGCATTGGACTCTTTAACTTTACTCCTACCCTCCACATTCATGTCCATCTAAGGACCAATCTGTTTTTAAAGAAGCAAAAGGGGAATGGTTTGTCCATTAGCTCTAAAAATGTACACCCACTCAGTACCACATCTTAGATTTGAAGTAGTCTTGTCTGTTGATTTATACTTTAATCCACATATTAGAACTCTTGAATGCTTATGATTCTAATATTTATCAAGCCTCTTTAAGCAAGATAATTCTAATTAAATGTCTAACACAAATATTCTTCTTTGATATGTTCATAGGCACTGTTATAGATCAAGGGGAGGCTCCTGATCACTATTTTCAAAAATATCCAGAAGAAAATCCTGTGTTTGGATTTGTTACATGGAGATGGGTTCTTGGTCTTGGGTTTGATCACATGTTCACATCCCCCGTTTTCCTATGCATGTTGATCCTTCTTGCAGCATCGCTTATGGCTTGTACATACACGACCCAGATACCTTTGGTTAAAGTTGCTAGAAGGTCTGCATCTTTGAGAGGTTGATGTCATAAACTGGAAATTAAGCAATGTTGGTAACCAGAGTAATTCTTTGCTTCTTGATATACAGATGGTCTTTTATGAATTCAACAGAGGCTATCCGCAAACAAGAATTTGCAGAATCTCTTCCACGAGCATCTATTCAGGACTTGGGTATAATTTTGATGGGAGCAGGATATGAGGTATATTTCCATTTCTATTTTATATCACCTGTGTATATGTGTTCAATGCCACTGCCAATATTTGCATTTGCAACTTCAAAGCATGTTCTGTTTACTGTCTTGCAACAATTGTTTGGAACTTAGGAAAGTCCATGCAAACACTTGGACAATAACAAGAAGCGTTACTGCATTGATTTGTAGTTAGCTATATATTTGTAGTTAGCTATATATATTAACTAACCTAGTGGTTTCTGTCTAATGCTAGGTTTATCATAATAAGTATGACCTCATATATTTCTCATAACTTCCATGTAAGTCTTCTTTGGTTCTCTCCTTTCATCAAATATTTGAATGTGTCCCCTAGAGCTAATTTGAAGGTGGGCAGGCTTTCTTTTGCCCACAATCTACACATCCGAATCATCTCAAGTTATTTTCCTTTTCTTTGCCCTATATGAAGTACTCATTTTTAATTTTGTCCATTCTGATTTTACCACATCCTTTAATCACTCTCCTCACTATGATTCTCATCTTGTACTTCAGGATTGGCCTTAATCTGTCTTTAAAACTTTTCTCTGGGTCACAACGATATCTAACAATCATGTACCACTTTACTTCTAAACTTTATACGCTGTCCTATAGTTGGGTTGTAAGGATTCGACATCCAGACTTCTATCATTTGTAGGATAAATCAATTGTACCACAAATAATACATCAGAGTCAACTTTTTCCCCTAAATTAAAACTACATCATCTGCTCCTCTCATATTTTCCTTAATGCTGTAATTCATGTCCTTTAATTTGGTTTGAATAATGTGCATGCATAAGTATGTTCATAACTTGCAAATGTGTCTTCTAAATTAATTGGTTTGAATGAGGTAGGATTAACAATTTGATTTTATAGCATATTTGATCTTTTTACAAGCAAGGCATCATCCATGTGTACATGAGAAGAAAGAAGAATTGGGAAGGATTTTGGATTAAAGGGAAAAAATGCTAAATTGATATAAATTGATAATTCTTTCATATGAAACAGAATTTTAATGACAGAAGGTTGATTTTACCAGTATATGGTTCATCATGCATGCAGAGAAATAAGTAACTACAATCTCATCAACCCTATATCATGACATTTGACTTTGGAGGTCATCGTGCATTTAATGTATTACTGCTTTTTATCTATCTAATTGCGTGAATAACCTTGTTGGGTCAGTGTTTGTAAAATTTGTCACTGTTTCAATACGATAATGGTACATAACGATTTTAAATGACTAGAGGGCCCTGGCTAGTTACCTGTCTGCCATGCCAATGTCTCACAAAATTTATATGAAGTTAATCACATATCCGCTGTAAAATTATATTATATCAAAGGCTAAATATGAGAATAACCAATGTTTTTTACCTGAAGTGTCTGGTGTTGGCATTTTAGGGATAGAGAAGATATTTTCCTACTACTTGTAAGGCAGGAAGAATATCTATATAAGAGCACTGTATGCAAAAAAACTGGGATGAAGAAAGAAAATTGATCTATTAAAAGAGCTGTAAGAGCATGCATGTCTTTTTTTTTTTTCTTTTTTTTTTAAAAAAAGAGACATGTTCTCACATATATTATGGACGTAGCTTAAGAGATTTTTTTTGTTTGGTACTTATGTTGTGCTTTCTTCTTAACATTTCATCGTGTAGGTATTTGTTAAAGGGCCATCTTTATATGCTTTCAAGGGGATGGCTGGTCGATTTGCTCCCATTGGTGTGCATTTAGCGATGCTCCTGATTATGGCAGGAGGGACACTTAGTGCCACTGGAAGCTTTCGAGGCTCAGTAACTGTTCCTCAAGGGCTGAATTTTGTTGTGGGAGATGTGATGTCTCCTAATGGCTTTCTTTCTTTTCCAACACAAGCTTTCAATACTGAAGTCCATGTTAACAAATTCTATATGGATTACTATGATAGTGGGGAGGTAATCGCTGTTGCACAAAGTTCTTGTGTCATTTTTCTTAGTTGTGTCCATACTTGTTCTTTTGCCTCAACTTAACTGCCTCTGTAGTCTTCTTTGACTGTTTGACATTCAACATATCTTGTTTCATGTACTTTTATATTTAGCAGGATTATTTTTTCAAATTTGTTTTATATTCTACAGTTTTCTTTATCAATACTTAATTGCTTCATAATGTGTTTGGTATCTGCATGATGAGTGCTGCAGGTTTCACAATTTTTTACCGATATTTCACTCTTCAGTCTTGATGGGAAGGAAGTAATGAGGAAAACAATTAGGGTAAACGATCCTTTAAGATATGGAGGGCTTACAATCTACCAGACAGACTGGGGCTTCTCAGCACTGCAAATTTCAAAGAATGGTGAAGGTCCCTTCAATCTGGCTATGGCTCCTCTGCAAACAAATGGTGACAAGAAGCTTTTCGGGACATTCCTACCTATTGGAAACACTGATTCACCTAATGTGAAGGGAATGTATGTTAGATGCTTTGCCCTTAAACCATGCTCTAAACAAATCCCAAGTGATAAATAAGGTAGAAGAGTTATAATCATTTTTTTAAAAAAATTTCCAGATCAATGCTGGCTCGTGATCTGCAGTCAATTGTCTTGTATGATCAAGAAGGAAAATTTGCAGGTGTTCGCCGGCCTAGCTCAAAACTACCAATTGAGATTGATGGTATGAAAATTGTGATTGAGGATGCAATTGGTAGCACTGGCCTTGACTTGAAGGTGACAACTATTGAATATCTCTTGTTAAGCTAATTTCTGGAGTAGAATTCTTAAAGCTGATTGCAAAGTAGTTGGAATAAGGCTGGATGATTATGGTTATAGTTAAGTAGAAAATTTTTAACAATGTTTTTTCCCTATTTCTTTTCCGTGATGCATATCATCTCCTTGATTTTTGCAGACTGATCCAGGGGTGCCCATTGTGTATGCTGGATTTGGTGCTCTGATGCTGACTACTAGTATAAGCTTTTTATCTCATTCGCAAGTAATGCCAGTTTCCCCTTCTTCCTTTCTAGGCACTGAATTGTTGTGAACAATATGTCGAGCTATATTATGAACTATCATTGCTTCTTCTAGGTATGGGCCTTACAAGATGGAACTACTGTTGTCTTCGGGGGAAAGACTAATCGGGGAAAAATTGAGTTTCAAGAGGAGATGAATTGCTTGCTCGACAAAGTACCAGAGATAATTGTCGTTGATGATACCCTAAATGGTTGATTGCCTAAGTGCTAGATTCTTCATTTCATACAAATTGAATGCACCAACTCATTTGTTGCTGGACTGAGATCGAGGAGTGCTGCAGTGTTATCCACTTCCCTTTCTAGATCCCACCCTTTTTGTTCTGAAATATAATGCTTTGATCTGATGTTCACATGAGCCTTTTTCAGGACAGACCACCACTTAATCATTCAAGAATCCAGAATTGTCCAAAGACTCACAAGAAGATTGTCAAACAATCACTTATTTCCAGCCTTTCCACATCGAGATTTATAGGATTATTTCAATGTATTTGTATCTTTATCCAAAGAGAATTATACACATATATATAAGAATCACTTGTACATTATATATTCACATGAAAATTCCAAAGATTCTGCAACACTGCATCAGCATCTAAATGCTTATATACATCAAAGCAATCCTCTCTCTCTCTCTCGCGCGTGCGCGCATGTGCGCGCATACAAACATTTGAAAGCTAAACACTGCTCCTGATTATGCACATACTCGTTGATGAAGTTTGTTGGTTTTCT